>NC_072782.1:33163949-33291342 GCF_022539595.1 Amphiprion ocellaris | reverse complement strand
ATAGTATAGTAAGGCGTTTTTTTTTGCGCCAAAATTCATGATGATTTTTTTTTCAAAGAAAACCTTTCTGGAGTGTTTTTCACGCCCTCCTTTACATTATTTCATCATATGGCACGTTTTTACAACATGTTTGAAAAATCACATTTTTTTTCGACATAGTATAGTAAGGCGTTTTTTTGCGCCAAAATTCATGATGATTTTTTTTCAAAGAAAACCTTTCTGGAGTGTTTTTCACGCCCTCCTTTACATTATTTCATCATATGGCACGTTTTTACAACATGTTTGAAAAATTGCATTTTTTTTCGACATAGTATAGTAAGGCTTTTTTTTTTTGCGCCAAAAGTCATGATGGTTTTTTTACAACATGTTTGAAAAATCGCATTTTTTTTCGACATAGTATAGTAAGGCATTTTTTTTTGCGCCAAAATTCATAGTATAGCATGTTGCTATAAAAATGTCATAGTATAGCATGTGGCTCAAAAAACGTGATAGCATAGCATGTCGCTCTAAAAATGTGATAGTATAGCCTTTGGTTCATCAAACGTCATAGTTTAGCATGTCATCCAAAAAACGTCACAGTATAGCATGCTGCTCTAAAAACGTCATAGTATAGCATGTCATCCAAAAAACATCATAGTATAGGATGTTTCCCAAAAAACGTCATGTTGTCCAAAAAACATCATAGTATAGGATGTCGCCCAAAAAACATCACAGAATAGCATGTCGCCGAAAAAAGTCATTGTATAGCATGTCGCCCAAAAAACGTGATAGCATAGCATGTCGTCCAAAAAAAGTCATAGCGTGTCGCTCTAAAAACGTCATAGTAGAGCATTTTGTCCAAAAAACAAAACAGTACAGCATGTCACTCTAAAAATGCCGTACATTAGCATGTCGTCTAAAAAACATCATAGTATAGCATCATAGAATAGCATGTCGTCCAAAAAACATCATAGTTTAGCATGTCATCCAAAAAAACATCACAGAATAGCATGTCGCTCTAAAAAACATCATAGTATAGCATGTCGCTCTTGAAACGTCATAGTACAGCATGTCGCTCTAAAAACGTCATAGTATAGCATGTCGCTCTAAAAATGTCATAGTATAGCATGTCGCTCTAAAAACATCATAGTATTGTGTGTTGCTCTAAAAAACGTCATAGTATAGCATGTTGCTCTAAAAACGTCATAGTATAGCATGTTGCTCTAAAAACGTCATAGTATAGCTTTTGGTCCACAAAACCTTGTTTTGTCCCAGCTGTCTGAAGTAGGTGAGGAGCAACACAAAAACATTCCAAACGCTGGTTTCCAGAGGGTTAGATGAGTATTTATTTGAAAGAGTAAGTTTACAACAACACAACATGTGAGGGGGTTAAAAGCAAATGGGTGTTAGTAAAATAAAAATAAATAAACAGAACTATAAGTGAACTTCATGTTGACATTGATGGGCATTCCAACCAGGAACAAAGTAAAAGATAATCAATACGAAAAAAAAAACTCTTCCTGTTCACCTCTTCAAGCTCAAAAACACACCGCAGTAGCAGCCTAAAATAAAACTACCAATGGGTTCCCTGTTTTCCTTTGTGAACAATTCAAAGGTCCCTCTCTATCTCCCCACACATCCACCAACCACTGGAACACATCTCCAAAGTTCTGCTGGACCAGCTCAGCTTCCCCTCAGAAGAAGTGCTGCCACCTGCCAGATGAAGGAGCCTTTTGAGAGGCAGCTGGCATCGTGATTGGACTGTACTTTGGTCTGTTCCAATCCAGCTTCAGCTCCAGAGACGGCAGGCGAGACGAGTCAACGGAGGCCGAGTGGACGAAGGCATGAAGCTGAGTACAATCCAGAAAACAACAGAGGAGGAGTGCAGCGGCCCAGGGCCAGAACAACCAGAGTAGCATGGTATGTCTCTTAGAAAACATCATAGTAGAGCCTTTGCTATGAAAAAACACCATCATATACATCGTAGATTGTACAAATAACAAGTCAAAGGAAAGAGACATACATTGTAGAATTGTAGTAATTGTGGGCTGACTGATTTACTGATTATCAGTATTTTATTTATTACTGATTTACGGTAATAAATACATTTAAAAATGGCGCTACTTTGGCTCTGAACCTTTATCTACCTGTGGTCGCTCTGTCTTCTGGAGTGATTTAATTGGTTATACATCACGAATAAAACTCCTATAACTTAACATCTGTAAACAAAACAAAAACGAATCAACAAAGTTTTCTGTTAAAGTTTGTGTTCTTCTAAGTTTAACTCCAAGATTTTAAATACATTCATTTACTCCAAATGAATATCTACTCCAGATGTCTCACTAATAATCATTATCAGCCTTAAAAACCCACAAAACACCCCTTTATACTGGACCACACTTAGTACAGTCCGGTTCCCCCTTCTATAAATCTGCTTGGAATCTTCCACTTCCTGTTTGTCAAAGTGGCCTTCTACCTGGACAGGTTTTGTTGGAGCTCATGCAACAAACATTTTGGGTAACTGCACTTTAATATGGATGGATGACACTGAATTAGAGTCTGTTTTAATGAGACTGAGTTAAGATGTGTAGCTCTGTCATTAAATAGTAAATTATTTCTCAGAATTCACAGAGAAAAGTCTGAAATGTTTGCTAGGTTAGCATCCCACATGTTCTTTGGCTCAGCTAAAGCTAACTCTCGCCAACTTCTGGATCTCTTGAGTTGCTTGTTGTTAAAATATCTTGCTAGAGGTGCTGAAGCTCAGCAAGTCTGAGATGTTTGTTCAAAATCAGCTCATTCTCAAGTCTGATCTGAACTGTCCTCTTTTGTTTGAACTTTCCCTGAACTTAGGAGTTAATGACAGAGCAGCACATCCAGACTCAGTCTCATTTATGTAGAGATTAAACTTCAGTGTCATTCATTGATGTTAAAGTGCAGTTTTTCAAATGTTTGTTGCACATGCTTCCGACCAAACCAGTCCAGGTGGAAGATGATGTGAAGAGAAAGCTCCAGAGGATGAATATCACACATTTATGTTGGAAATAAATGTCCTTTAATTAGACATTGTCATGCAAAAGTTGGATTTCCCTTTAATGATGTTCAAATCTTTAAGTTTTGTTGATGTTGGTTTCTAAATATTTTTTGACACTCGGCCCCAAAGATTAAAACCTTCTATGGCTCACAAACTGCAACAGTTCACACATTATCAACTATCTTTCTGACTAAACTAAGATAAAAAGTGAAAAACTGTCTGATTCCTGCATCATAAATGTAAATCTTTTTGGTTTTTATGACAGTAAACTGAATATATTTGGGTTTGACATTTTATAAACCAAAACAAGAAATGAATTAGTGGAGAAAACAATCAACAGATTAATGGACAAAGAAAATGTGTTTTCCAACATATATGGCTGAATTACTCCAACGTTACAAGATACATACAATTTTAATTCAATTTTATTTATATAACACCAATTACAGGTCAAATTGTCTCAAGACGCTTTATTTTTATATTTTTTTGTCATATTTAAAATATGACAAAGTAAGAAATTTAAACCTCTTGACTAATCCAATTTATTATTTGGTTTTTAAGAGATTAATGGACAATTAAAATAAGTTTCTCCACTAAAACTAATAAACATGAGGTCAAATAGAAGGAACAGTTTTAAATACTGCAGTTCCACAATGACAAGAATAAAGTTTGTCAACAAAGAGTAAATCTGCAGGTGGATTCCATGAAAGTCCTGATAAATGATAATAAAGTGTGATACTAAAGGTTTGTGGTGCTAAAAATGTCAAAGTAAAGATATGCAGAACATCTGGATGGAGGTTGATAAAAGTTGACGTCCCTTCATTTCTCTGGAGCGACTCCATGGATTTTCTGGATGGTGGTTCAAGACCTGCTCTTCTAGTCGTCTTCCTTCTAGTCGCTGTAAAAAGTCAGTCCATCCTGGCCGACTTCAACACCTCTTCATGACAACTTGTTCTGCCTCCGACCTGGTGGAAACTCCAGAAACTGGGGAAAACCTGTGGAGACTCGAAGAACTCGTGGAGACTCGAAGAACTCGTGGGGTGGGGGAAGGTGTGGTGGGTGGTGTGGGGTGGTGGGGGAGTAGAGGGGGGAGGCCGCCACCCACCTCCCCACCTACTCTCCGCCCTGACTCCACCCAGACTCCGCCCTGGCTCCGCCCATGTGGTGACTTCAGGAACTACGATGTCAAAGGGACGACGAATTTATTTCTTTGTATCTGATCTGTAGCTCAGTGAGTTAAGGATTTGCCTATGGAGCTGCAGGTCGCTGGTTCAAGACCAGACAGTTCTTAAATTTTCTCAATATCCTGACAAAGACAAAGAAAGAAAACTGCCAGTGGCGGGTCTCGAACCTGCGACCTTCCACTCTGTAGTCACTCCTCTTATCCCCCTGAGCTACTCGCTCAGATACAAATTCTTCTTTTTTTTGCGCATTTATCATCTATTTTTTGTCGTTTTCGTGTTTTTTTTTAACTCGAGTCTCGACTCGACCGTTTTTCTCAGGAGGTGGGACTTCAGCCTTTGTGCTGGAGGGTTGAACCCTCAGTTCCAAGACTTTCCAAAGCCTCCACACCTCCCGAGTCCTCAGGACCTGAGCTTTCACACAGTCTGAGGGCTGAAATTTTCTAAGTCCCACAGTAGATCTCTGTTAGTTTGAACCTTCAGACAGTCCAAGGACTGATATCTTCTAAGTTCCTGAGTAGTTCTCTGTTAGTTTGAACCTTCAGACAGTCTGAGGACTGATATCTTCTAAGTTCCTGAGTAGTTCTCTGTTAGTTTGAACCTTCAGAAAGTCTGAGGACTGAAATCCTAAAAGTTCTTGAGTAGTTCTCTGTTAGTTTGAACCTTTAGACAGTCTGAGGACTGAAGTTTTAAAAGTTTCTCAGTACTTGTCTGTTAGTTTGAACTTTCTGGTTAACAGAAGCCTTAAAACTTGTGACCATGAGTCTTGATTTCACATTTAGATCATCCATCTGAGTTCTTCTCAGA
The DNA here is from genome assembly GCF_022539595.1 of Amphiprion ocellaris. Taxonomy (NCBI): domain Eukaryota; kingdom Metazoa; phylum Chordata; class Actinopteri; family Pomacentridae; genus Amphiprion; species Amphiprion ocellaris. Next base: position 33,286,344 of record NC_072782.1, on the reverse strand, counting down.
CCTTCATCTGTGGGTTTTTTAGAAATCCTCAACAAACTTTGATTCTCTTCACTGAACAGTAAAGTTTGTGGAGATCAGAAGGTAACATTAGTTTGATCGATGCCTTCAACTACTAGTAGACTTTATCTGGAAAGCAGTTTTCTGAAATGAGTTCTTAGTAAATCTGTCCACTATCAAACCAAGAACATAGAAAGAGGAAACGTTTGAAGAAACAACTTGATGTTTTCATTTCAGACTAGAAAATGCTTTAAGATCTTTATCTGTTTTTGCTCATTTTGATCGTTTTATTGTGTCTTCTGTTTAATTTGATCTTCTAAAGTTTAACTGGTGTCTTTTCAAATGTTTTGTCTTTAGTTTGATTCTTCTTAAATGTTTAGTTTTGCTCTTTTCTCACCTTTTATTCTTTTCTAATGTCTGATTTGATTTCCAAATGTTTTGTCTTTTTAATGTTTGTTGTTTTTTCAAATGGTTTATTGGCTTGTTTGAAAAATTTCCTTTTCTTTCCCAATGTTTAATTTAAGATTAAATCTTTAAGGTTTTTCTTTTTAAATGTTTTACCACCTTTTAAGGTTTAATTTTCTTTTTAAATGCTTCATTGTATTTTCTGTTTAATTCCTATTTAAAGTTTTATTGTCTTTAAGATTTAATTTTCTAATTAAACATTTAATTTTTTTAATTAAATGTTTTGTCTTTTGAAAGGTTTAATTATCTAATTAAAAGTTCTGTGATTTTTAAATGTTTAATATTCTTCTTGTTTAATTGTATTTTTTAAATGTTTAATTTTAAAAAATATTTCATCTTTAATGTTTAATATATTTGTTTAAAAAAATTGTTTAATTTCATAATTAGATCTTTTTTATCTTCTGTTTAGTTATATAATTAAATATTTTGTCTCTTTAATATAATTTAATATAATTTAATGTTTAATTTTCTTTTTAAAACTTTTATTGTATTAAATGTTTTTCCTTTGATTTAATTGCTTTTTTAATGTAGTTTATTTCGTTAATCTTTTTTTCTTTCAAGATTTTAACCTCAACCTTAAAAACGAAACAAACCCTTAAATCACAATGAAAATACTTCTGTCACAATCACGAGTTAATCAATTATTCAGTTTATCAATTCAACTTTATTTGTTTAGCACCTTTCACACAGATGACAAAACTAAACAAGCAAAGAGAAAAAACTATGCTAAAACTATGATTAAAACTCAAAAACATATTTTTTAAAAAAAGATTTAACATGGTAATAAAATGTGTTGTGTCCAGGGGATGGAGGGAGTTTATTGAAGTCTTCTTGGGCTCACATGGGAAATCATTTAAAATATAAACTTGATATTCAGTCTATGGAAACTGGAAACTGCAGAGTGACAGAAGAACCAACAATATCTCCTGTTTTCTCCTTTAATGAGTTGACTCTTCTTGTGCTTTCAGACCAAAGAACTACAGACTCTTCACAACCTGCTCAAACTCTTGGTACAGGACCTCACCACACGGGTCAAGAAGGTTTCTGTCTCATTTCTACTCTGAAGCTCACCTTCTGCTCAAACTGCTGACAAATGTTTCTGCTGCTCTAAAGTCTGGTCTCCAGAACTTCCTAAAAACTCTCAAAGTCTCTTCTGCTGCAGGTTGCTTTGTAGAACTGTTCCAGAAAACCTCACTAAACTACATGGAGGGGCCTCAAGATAGTCGTCCAAATGAAACCATACAAAAACCAAACTAGCACAACCCAAACACTAAAGTCTCCTGCAGCCTACCAGAGAAGCTCTGAGAACAGAGAATCAGGACAGGAACTCTTACCTTCTGGACAACCAACGTTGGTTCTCAAACAAGAATACAGAATGTGTCTGACCAAAAACCTCTAAAGACTCACTACAGCCAAGATAAAGACACAACTCAGCTGCATCAAATCCACTAATCACTGCACACATTAGCACCATGTGCTAACTGTGGCTAAAGAACCACATTTACCAAGACAACTATCCAGTACAAAGCCCTAAAACACACCAAGAAACACATTAAAGACGATTTTACTGCTGGAAGCTGCAAGCCAACGCCTAAAGAACAAACTAAAGCAACGGAACCAAACCCGGTTCTGTGGTGAAGAGAAACAGAGGAAATGTTTGTCTGCAGCTAAATAAAGCAGGAAGACACTGAGCTGCTCAGGTGTTCCTGATAACACCAAGCAGCCACCTGGACAGCCAATAGGAACACAGCTTCCTGGAAGTCCAGAGGGCTGGCTTAGTGAAGGAAATTTAGTTTAAAGTTGAAGCAGAAAGTTAACAAAGAAAGTTGAAAACCACCTTCTGATCCCTGAAATCTCTGAGTTTTCACACAAAGAACACCTGAACATGTCAAACCGGTTCCATAGTAGAACCATCATTGTAAAAACATCATAGTATGGTGTGTTGCTCAAAATACATTAGGACCCGACTGTCTAGGGTCGCTGATGAGCAACACAAAAACAGGACAAACGCTGGTTTCCAGGGGGTTAGGAGGATATTTATTTGAAAGAGGAACTTTACAACAACACAACATGTGAGCAGAAAAATCACAAAGTCTGTCTTTAGTTCAGCTGAAAATATTAGTTTTTGTCTTTTTTATTGACCAAACTTTTCAGGAAGTAGATGAAGAATAATTAAAGCTCTCATGTAGAAGTCCAACTTATTTTGGATCCTTGTGGAGAGTTTAATCTTAGAGTTTGTAAAGCTGTTGAGTTTTTAGAGTCACATGGATTGTTTTGACATTTAATAACAGAGTCCTGAAATAAAATTACAGTTGTAGATTTCTGTCATTTAGTCTGGACTAAACAAATAACAGCAGCATAAATCTCAAATGTCATTATGAGGAGTCTGGATTGAGGTTTCTCACTTGATAATGATCAAAACATGAAATTTAGGTTGGTTTAAAGGAATATTCCACCTTAAATCTTTGAATGTTGACCTAAAAGGTTGGTTTCAGGAAGTATTCCACCTACAAGGTCCTCAAACATCCACCTTAAAGGAACATTCCACCAAAAATCCTTGGACATGCACCTAAAATGTTGGTTTAACAGAGTATTCCATCCAAAATCCTCAGAGAGACCTGAGGGGCTGGTTAAAAGGAATATTCCACCTAAAACCTCAAATATAGACCCCAAAGGGTGGTTTAGAAAAAAATCCTTCAATGTAGACCAAAAAAGTTAGTATGGAGGAATCCACCTGAAATGTAGACCTGAGAAGTTGGTTTGGAAGAATATACCATCCTAAACATCCTTAAATGTAGACTAAAAGATGGTTTGGAAGAAAATTCCACCTAAAATCCTTCAATGTAGACCTAAAAGGTGAGTTTAATGGTATATTCCACCTAAAATTCACTACTGTAGACCTTGGAGGTTGGTCTGATGGTATATTCCATCCAGCATCCTGGAACATAAACTTAAAAAGTTCATTCAAAGGAATATTCCACCTAAAATCCTTCAATGTAGACCAAAAAATCTTGGTGTAAAGGAGTATTCCACCTTAAATGTAGACCTAAAGGATGGTTTGGAGTAATATTCTACTCTAAAATCTTCCAATGTAGACCTAAAAGGTTGATCTGATGGTATATTCTACCCAACATCCTGGAACATTTACCTAAAAGGTTGGTTTAATGGTATATTCCCAGAAGAACCCTTGAACATTGGGTTTAATGGTATATTCCACCCAAAATACTTGTGCATTTACCAAGAAGTCAGTGTAAAGGAAATGTAGACCTAAAAGGATTGTTTAAAGGAATATTTAAAGGATTATTTTCATTATTTAATAATCTGTTATCAGTCAGAATCCTGGTAAACTTATTTTCATCAGTTTTTTAGTGGAAGTCACAAATAAAGGAGCTCTTGGTTTTTCCCGGCGTTACTGAGTCCAAAGCTGCTGTTTCAACACAGAACGTTCACATGCATCCACAAACCTCTCAGCACTCAAACACCCACAGACAGGAGGCCGGCTGGACCGAGGCTCGGCGGCGTCCTCAGACCCACGAGTCGGGGAGTCGCTGAACTTGTTGGTCCGGTTTGAAGGCCTCCATGTGGTCCAGTAGAAGTCCACGTAGTCGGTGTTGGCTTTGAACCGCAGCGACTGGCCACCATCAGGTGGACCAGCTCGTCCTCGTAGGACTCCTTCTGTAGCCTTGAGGGAACCACAGGAACATTCAGTAGCTGTTGGAGTTCTTCCTGTCAGGCTCGTGGTAGAACGGCTCTGAAGAATCTTGTACTTGTCTTATCTGGAACAATCTAACAGCCTAAACTGTTAACAGCAGTGTAAAGAAGCAAACACACAGGCAGAGATTAGGACTCAAACTAGATTTATTTTAGAAAACAAATCAGCTTAGAGGCATTTGTTCACACATGTGGCTGAATAGGAGGCCGTCCAATCAGATTGGAGGTCTTCACTCTGTAGGTTGTTTGTTGGGTGAGACTCTTGGACCTCCATCAGCTGACGTGGATGTTTGATGGTCTTCCTCTCTAGTGCCAGATGATTCATCCATGAATTCAGCAGCTACAGACTGAAATGAAGCTCATGCTGCCGTTATTGAATTCCTGTTCCAGATCAAATGTTCAGATCTCACCTTGAATGCAGCCGTCTGCTGTCTGATAGTTTTTCTCATTGTAGTCTTCAATAAAGTCTTTTTCCTCATGTCAGGATGTGGTGAGACTCTTTCTCAGTCTCTGCAGACGTCCCTCATTGTGCATCTCCAGAGAAGAAACAGAAAAACTGGTCACTGCTTCAGCATCAAACGCTCTCCAGCATTGAGAGTGTTTTAGGAATTCATTTATTGTGTTGTGAACTTTGAAGGAGCAGAAACTTTACAGCTGCCAAAGATATGAGCTCCAATTCTGGATGTTTTAGGAAGTGAAGTTCATCAAATGAACACTTGATTTTTGCTGATAACTCTCATTAAATTACTGAAGAAATCTAACATAAAAACCTGTAAACTCTCAGGCAGCTTTTGTTAAAGTTTGTCTATAATTCTATCATCATGTTCTGGAACCAGGACTCTGCAGAAGTTCCTTCAATCAGATACTTGTGTGTTTCTATTTAAGGCCTCAGGTTTGAACGTACAGCAGAGGATTAGAAAGAAGTGATTTTAATGTTTAAATCAGTCCAGTAAATGTTTGGAGTAAAAATGATTAAAATGTTGATTTAGATAGATTTGTGTCATAAATAATATTGTAGAGTCTCACTTAAATATCTCCAAATGAGTTCAGTGTATTTACATTTTATAGAATATTTGATTTCTTAATCTCAATACTGTAGAGTCTGACCCTAAATATTATAATAGTGATGTCAATTTAAATAATAAATAATAAACTTTAATCAGCTAAACTCACATAATAAATATCACTGCACAACCTGAACATTCATATTATTGAGGTAAATTTACATAAATCCTGATATTCTAGAGTCTTAACTGGAATATTTCTAACATGAATCTTTTTGTATTGTGCTGATAAACAACAATAATCCGACTTTCAGATAATATTTATTGTCTGTGATTGTGAGACTAAATTCCTCCACATTCTATAACTTTACCTGCAGCATCTGTAGGAATAAATAAAAATAGAATCTGTTCATTTCCACATTATGCACATTTATTTATTCTTAATATCTCAGACTGAATGTAGCTGGCAGTAAAAACAAACTGATCTGCTGGACTGAATTTCCCAAAATGGAAACATGGACAGAATTTAACACTCCTGTATCCATGGCAACGCTAAAGTTTCTGCTTCTTACCAAAGTTCACAACACAAGTAATGATTTGAATGTAAAACTTCAGGGATGACTGCTGACCATAAGTATTCTGATCAATACTTCATGATCAATATCAGGACAGATGTTACAATTCCAGCTGTTCCATTAGACTGCAGTTATTCACAGAGAAATTAAAACATCACATTCCTCATAAAAACTAGATGGGACTTTTATTAAATAAAGTGTTGGTGAATAAACAGTAGGGATGCAACGATACAGTTAAGTCACGGTTCGGTACGATTTTCGATATGAGGGACACGATTTTCGGTTCGATTCAATACATTTAATGCTCTGAAAAAAAAAATACAAGTGTTATTCCTCTTTCGATATATATTTTTTTAATTTTGCTAACAAGCAAAAATAACAATGCCATAATAAAAACATGCATTTTAGTGCATAACATTATATAATATGTACGAGAGGGGATAGCATATCGTGGATCAACAGTTTTCATAAGGTACAAAAAGCCATCATTTTCAACCACAGAATAAGGCTGCAAAGCTTTGGCAATAAATGTTCCAACAGCACGTGTGATTTTCTTATGTTTATCGGAGGTGAAAGTGTACTTCTTTTGAAAGGCGTCCGCTATGCTGCTCTGAGACTTGGGTCGCGTTACCTTGTCCTCTGCCCCGCTCGCAGATGACTTGTCTGGGTGATGGCGGCGGAGATGAGTGGTCATGTTGGTCGTGTTGCCCGTGATGTACGGTATAGTTGTAAGGCAATACTTGCACACAGTTTTTGTTTTAGTCACCATTTTCGTCCCCTCATCATTATAATCAACAGCAAACCCAAAATGCTGCCATACAGCGGATCTGTACGACCTAGAAGCCGCCTCCTCAAACTTTTGTCTTTCCCCGCTAGCCATGATCCTCGTGTCTGTCACCTCTCCCTCAAACAACAGCAGCGTGGTTGCCCCCGCCCTCCAGGCAGCTTGGGGGATGAGGGGAGGCGGGCTGCTTGCGGGGAGGAGCTTTCTGGGAGCTTTTCAAGGCAGAGGGCTCAGCCTTGGTTGTGCCCATGGCATTTTAGCGAGAGCACACTAGAAAAAGTTCGGAAAATATATTTTGGGAGCGCTGTTTTAATTTGGATCGAACGTTTTTGCGTATTGAATCGAAGAGGGCGTATCGAACGGTTCAATAAAAAATCGAGTATCGTTGCATCCCTAATAAACAGTGTAAAAAGTGCAAAGCAGCTCCATTAAATCAGGAGATGTGAGACTTCCACAGCATGGATCACCATCTGCTGTGTTGATTCATAGCTGAATGTCAGAATGAACTGAGATAGAAAAGCTGCTTTGAGCTGCAACATTACAGTCTGACAATCCAACACCATCACAGTTTTTATCTGGTTGTTTTGCTCCAACATGCTGTGAAGTTCAGTTTTTACCTGAATCAATACAGAGATTCTATTTCCAACCAAGACTGGAATGAAAATTAGAATGTTATGAGGTTATTAATGCAACTAAATCCTTTCAGATGGAAGGATTTACTTCTAAGTTCTAATTCAAGTTTCAGTTGGAGCTCATTGCATCCACAAAGAAAAACAGTGAAACCTTCATAGCAACATTTAATAAACCTAAAGCTTCCCTGTTGGCTCATTGGTGGAGTTTGTTACTGAGCATCTGAACCTTAAATCCAGTGAGACGACCATCTTCAGTCCAGGCCAGTCAGAGAACTTCAAGACCTTCCATCAGCTGGACCAGATGTGGCATCATCTCCCTCTGAACATCTGGATGACAGGAGAAAAGACAGAAATCAAACACAGATAACACAAATACTATTTATTCACTTCCATCATTTTATAAAAGTAGCATGAACTTTATTAAAACTTGACAACATCAGTAATGAAAGTAAATGTTTTTATCTCGTGTTGAAGCTAAATTTAAAGTCAATTTTAATGACAGTTTATCCTGAGAGGAGTGAGAATGGAGCTTTTCTTTCCTTTTTAGAATATTCCCTCAAAATATTCTGTTTATTATTGGCTTTAGAAGCATTTTTCTTTACTTATTTATTTTTAGATTCCTCAGACTGATACACTTTGCTGTTTGCAGATAAATTCATGTACAACGACAATAAAGATCTTCTATTATAACATATTTTGTTAAAACAAGAACTGAAACCTTCTCAACCATCTCTCAGTCTGCAAAATTCCAACTGCAACAAAGAATTATCTGATGTAGTTATTATTAGAATGACAGGAGCAGGAGTCATCCTCACTAATTCAGCTTCCACCTAGAAACAGAAAGACCACAAACAAACACACTGATAGACTCTCAAACGTTCAACCTCACAGCCTCAAAATATCTGTTTAGGAAGTGTTGTGTTTCTAAATTCTGCTGAAAGCATTGACAGACATTCTCTTACAAGGTTGTGTAAAAAGCAGCCTGTCCTCTGAGCTACTAAGAAATCTTCCTGAACAAAGTTTCTACATGTAAATCAGCTCAACAAAAACTAAAGCCTCAGTCAGAGATAACAGGTATCACAGATTATAAACAACTTTCTTTGTTAACTCAGACTTTCTGCTTCAACCTCACATAAAAAGTGGAGTTTAACTCGTCAGGTGACTGAAAATGAACGGCTTGTGCAGTTCTAGATCCAAAAGTAGGATATTTCATCTCATGTTTTACTACAAATACATGCAATAATAAATAAATACAATGGCTGGTTGTTAGTTTATTCACTATTAATGTCATTTTATATACTGGATTGAACTTGAGCAGTGGAAGAGAAGGAATTTAATGAAATTATGGAGATTCAGAGGTAATGTTGTTCAGTGTTAAGTTAAGCTCGGTTTAATTCAAAGCAGCTGAATGTTAAACTTCAGTGCAGCTGAACAGGTTTCAGTGAACCTTAAAGTAAAATAACTTTTTTAAAAGCTAAAATAAACAGCAGAGAAATACAGGTTGAGAAATTCCTTCTAATAATGAGGACAGCTGCAGCAGCAACTAACACAGGTGTTCAGCGGTAAGTTAGCCACCTGTGTTAATTAGCCCGCTAGCTAACTTAGCCGCTTAGCTGCTAACTTAGCCGCTTAGTTAGCTAACTTAGCCGCTTAGCGAGCTAACTTAGCCGCTTAGCGAGCTAACTTAGCCGCTTAGCGAGCTAACGCGTCCGGACCAACTGCTCAAACACAACAAAACACAACTCTTCACAAGTCGCTGATTTAACGTACAACAAAACAACGCTACAAATTAGAAGTATTTATCTTCTTACCGTGTTTTACTCCAAAAATAAGGTCAACAGCAGCCAGAGACGCTAACAGACGTTCCGGCCATAGATACATACAGCAGACTAGATCCACTAGCGCGCTGTCTGACCAATCACTGCTCTCTGGCTCTCAGTCAGTCTGACCAATCACTGCTCTCTGGCTCCACACTTGCTGATGACCACTTCCGACCTCAGAAAATGAAAAAACGGAGCTTTTTTCGTTTGTGTCTCTTACTGATTTTATTTTCTTGTTATTCTAAATCTAAAATGAAAATCAAAGCATTTTTCAAATTTCGTATATTCCTTTTTCATCATGAAAAGGAAAAACGCCTGCTATTTCAATTTTAATTTTTGTATTTTAAAACGAAAATCAAATAACCACTCGTTTTTTGTTTTTCAATACCCGTTTCAGAAGGGAAAATCCAGTTGCCAAAATATACACGGACCTGCCAGTCTGGACCTGAAACCTACTAATATTTGTACTTTATATTTATTATAATACAGAGTTTTACTGCCATGTCGAGGTATTTACAGGACAAGTACTGGAATCCTCTGAGTGTTTTCTATAGTCAGAGAGGAAAAATAAAGAAACATGTTAGAGCATAATAATAATAATAATAATAATAATAATAATAATAATAATAATAATAATAATAATAATAATAATAATAATAATAATAATAATATGTAATGAACCTCTTAGGGAGACTTTAGTTGGGTTTTTCTGATCATGAATCTGTTTGGTTCTGAGTTTAAACTTTTACTGATATTTAGAAAAATCTGCAGCAGAGATCATGAAACCAGATGGAGGCAGCCTGCAGCGCCACCATGTGGACGAACAATGAACTACAATTCATCAGCTTTTAACCACGTTTCTCTGGAGAAACTTCACAGAAACATCACATCTGTTCGTCCTCAATGTGTCTGATGAAGATCTGGACATCTGGACTCAACGGTTCCATCTGTTTTCTGCTGTTTTCTGTCTTTATGTGGTTATTTTTCTCTTTTTTTCAGGAATCTAGTGTCTGTTTCTGGTCATTATATGTCTTTAAAAGTCTTTTTTAAAATTTTGTGGCTGTTTTCTGTCTTTCTGTTTCTATAAAGTCGTTTATCTTCGTTCAACCACTTCTGGACTCAATTAAATAAAGATTTAAGTCATTTTATTAAAGAAAAAACACCAAAAATATAAAAGTTTTAACTTCTCAGGTGCGACAGTTTGATTTTAAACAAAACAAGATTCACCATTTCACAGATGATTAATTAATTCTTGTAAAAATATGTAATATAATTAGAATAATATCATCATTGACAATCAAAGAATTGGTTACGCAGAATTAATCTAAACTTAACGTCTAAACTGGAGCTCCACCCACTAAATTAATCAAAATATTTGAAGGGCGTCGAGTTTTAGAAGCTTTTGTGTCTCTTTCAGGTTGTTTTTATTCTTTTATTGGTTGATTTGTGATCATTTAGTGGGTTTTCTGCATATAGTTATAGTTCTATTTTCTGCAAAAATCAAGTTTTTGTGTTTTTGTGCCTTGTTTTTGTCATTTTATGTTTTGTCTATGATGATTTGTGTGTAATTTTTGTTTTGTGTCTCAGTTTTGTCATTTGTTGTCTAGTTTTTGTGGTTTTGTGTTTTGTTTATGTGGGTTTGTGATTTTATCTTTCTGTGCCTCGTTTATTTCATTTTGTCTAGTTTTTGTTGTTCTGTGTCATTAATGATCATGTGGTGTCCAGTTTTTGCTGTGTGATGTCTTTGGGCTCTAGTTTTTAGTGTTTTCTGCCATGATTGTCCTTTTGTGTCTCATTTATTTCATTTTGTATCTAGTTTTTGTTGTTTTGTGTTTAATTTCTGTCCACTAGTGTCATGTTTTTGTAATTTCATGTTCTGTTATGTTGTTTTTAGTCTCATTTTTGTGGGTTTTGTGTTCTGATTGACTGTATTTCACCTCATTTTGTTGTTTTGTGTCTTATTCATGCTGTTGTGTGTCTTGTTTTTGTCATGTGGGATCTAGGTTTTGTGCCTCGTTTTTGTCATTTTATGTTTTGTCATTTTTAAAGTAAAATGAGAGAATATTTTTAAATTGTATTAACATAAAGTAACAGCATGAAGCTTTTCAGTAAATTAAACATCCTCAATTAATAATATAAATTAATCAAGTAACATGTTGGGGTTTAAACTGTTGTAGATTCTTTCCTGTAGTATTAAAGTCATTTAAATGAGTATTTTATATATTTTAAAGGGTTTTACTGTAATATTTAAATGAATGCGGTAAACCTACATATTAAATACTAAAGACTGGTTTGGTAAAATTACAATCTTCTAGAAAACCTTCATTCTGGTGTTTAAATGTTCTGTTGAAATAAAATGACTTCAGTTTCTTCTTTTTTTTTTAAACCCTGAACTTTCTGACAGATTTGAACTAAAACATGATTTATTCTGAATAAACTCATTAAACCTCCACTGAAACCAACCTGGACGTTAGTTTCTGATAAAACATGAACCTTATGATAAAATAACTGGAGTTTTTGTCTTCAGGTGAGCAGGAAGACCAAGAAGAAGGAAGGAGGAGCTAAACGAGCTCAGAGAGCTTCATCCAACGTTTTCTCCATATTTGAACAAATGCAGATCCAAGAATTCAAAGAGGTAAAAAAAAAAAAAAAAATGATAAGAAGGTTTAAATCTGGAGATGAATCCAAGAAAAATGAACCAGAACCTCCTCAGAACATCTGGTTCTTCATCTCCAGTAACTTTATCAATGATCAGAGGTCTACCTTCATACTGGGAATATTTCCAGAGTTCCAGGTCCTTGAAGTCTATAGAGGAGAACGTCCCCTGGAGAAAGTTCTAGAGTAGACCTACAAACAACTGGAGAAAGTTCTAGAGTAGACCTACAAACAACTGGAGAAAGTTCTAGAGTAGACCTACAAACAACTGGAGAAAGTTCTAGAGAAGACCTACAGACAACTGGACAGTTGGTAGATCTACCCTAGAACTTTCTCCAGTTGTCAGTAGGTCTACTCTAGAACTTTCTCCAGTTGTCAGTAGGTCTACCCTAGAACTTTCTCCAGTTGTCGGTAGATCTACTCTAGAACTTTCTCCAGTTGTCAGTAGGTCTACTCTAGAACTTTCTCCAGTTGTCAGTAGGTCTACTCTAGAACTTTCTCCAGTTGTCGGTAGGTCTACTCTAGAACTTTCTCCAGTTGTCGGTAGGTCTACTCTACAACTTTCTCCAGTTGTCAGTAGGTCTACTCTAGAACTTTCTCCAGTTGTCGGTAGGTCTACTCTAGAACTTTCTCCAGTTGTCGGTAGGTCTGCTCTAGAACTTTCTCCAGTTGTCGGTAGGTCTACTCTAGAACTTTCTCCAGTTGTCGGTAGGTCTGCTCTAGAACTTTCTTCAGTTTCAGTAGGTCTACTCTAGAACTTTCTCCAGGGGACGTTCTCCTCTATGGACTTCAAGGACCTGGAACTCTGGAAATATTCCCAGTATGAAGGTAGAACTCTGATCATTGACGAAGTTCCTGGAGATAAAAAACCAGGAGGTTCTGGAGGAACTTCTTCAGGTTTAGTTGGTTCTATATTCACCTCCTGGTTGTTCTTCAGGCCTTCACTCTGATCGATCAGAACCGTGATGGATTCATTGACCAGGAGGACCTGAAGGACACGTACGCCTCTCTGGGTCTGTAGATGAACCTGATCTGAGAGCAGCTGGACCTTCTGACCTCCATGTTCTGGTCTAAAATCCTGTTTTGTTGGTTCAGGGAAGCTGAATGTGAAGGACGGAGAGCTGGAGGAGATGTTGAAGGAAGCCATCAACTTCACCATGTTCCTCAACCTGTTTGGAGAGAAGCTTCACGGTGAGGATTTAGATGAATGATTTAGAACTTCAGAGACCTTCAGCAGAGGTTCAGAACATCAACCTGCTGAACGTGTTTTAAATGTTCACGGTAAAAACATCAGATCTTCAGGTTTCTGCTGCTCATCTCCAGAGGTCTATAGACATTTTCTGTCACAATTTGTTGTTTTGTGTCCAGCTTTTCTCATTTTGTGTCTACTTTTTGTGGTTTTGTACCTCGTTTTTGTCGTTTTATGTTTTGTTTATGATGTTCTGTGTGTAATTTTTGTGGTTTTGTGTCTGTTTTTGTAGTTTCTGTCACAGTTTTGTTGTTTTGTGTTTCATTTATGTCATTAGGGATATTGTTGTTTTATAACTCATTTATTTGGTTTTATGTCACATTTTAGTTGTTTTGTGTCTTGGTTTTGTCATTTTGTGTCACATTTTCGCCATTTTGTGTCTAGTTTTTGTGTTTTTTGCCTTGTTTTTGTAATTTTATGTTTTGTTTATGATGCTTTGTGTGTAAATTTTGTTGTTTTGTGTCTTGTTTATGTTGTTATGTGTCTCAGTTTTGTCATTTTGTATTTCATCTCTGCCATCTTGTGTCACGTTTTGTCACTTGGTGTCCAGTTTTTGTGGTTTTGTGCCTCATTTTTGTCATTTTATGTTTTGTTTATGTCATTTTGTGTCTCGTTTTTGTTGTTTGAGGATTTGATTTTGTCATTCTCTGTCATGTTTGTCAGTTTGAGTTTTAACTATGTTGCTTTGTGTCCTGTTTTTGTTGTTTTTTAGGTCATATTTGTCATTTTGTGTTCATAATTATTCTTTTTAGTTTTTTTTCTCATTTGGGGTCTAGTTTTCCTGGTTTTGTGCCTCATTTTTGTAATTTTTTTGTTTTGTTTATGTTGTTTTGTGTCTTGTTTTTGTAGTTTTTTGTCTCATCTTTGTAGTTTTTATGTTATTTTTGTAGTTTTGTGTCTCATTTTTGTAGTTTTTGTGCCTTATTTTTGCTGTTTTGTGTCTCGCATTTGTTGTTTTGTTTTTTTGCTTGTTTTTTTCTGTCGTGTTTGTGTTTTTTGTGTCATTTATGTCAGTTTGTGTCTCATTTTTTAAATTTTGTGTTCTATTTTTGTGGTTTTGTGTTTTTGTTTGTGTCATTTCCTGTCACATTTGTTGTTTTGTGTCTCATTTATGCGATTTTGTGTTTCATTTATATCAATTTATGTTTAATTTTTGTGGTTTTATGTCTTGTTTTTGTAGTTTTGTGTCTCATTTAAGTTGTATTGTGTCTCATTTTTGAAATTTTGTGTTTCATGAATGTGGTTTTGTGTTTTGTTTTTGTAGTTTTGTGCCTTGTTTTAGTCTGCTTGTGTCGTTTTCTGTCACATTTGTCATTTGTGTCTCGTTATTGTTGCTTCATGTCAAGTTTTGATTGTTTTGTGTCTCATTCTTGTCCTTTGGGGTCTCTTCGTTTCATTTTCTGTCTCATTTTTGTTGTTTTGTGTTGTATTTTTGTCTTTTTCTGTTTCAGTTTTTGATCTCATTTTTTCTGTTTTTATGCCTCATTTTTGTCACTTTCTGTCACATTTATTGTTTTTTGCCTTGTTTTTGTTGTTTTGCGTCTCATTTTTGCAGTTTTGTGTCTTATTTATGTTGTTTAGCGTCTCCCATCCAGACTCGGTAGAATCACATCCAGTTCTTTTCCTCATTAATTAATCAAAACCACCTTCCTTTGTCCGGCTGCAGGTGAAGCAGATGTTTGAGTCGTCCAACATCGACGCTGCAGGAAAACTGGATTATAAATCTCTGTGTTACATCATCACACACGGAGAGGAGCAGCAGGATTTACTGCAGGCAGTGTACTGGAGTTTATTTAGAGGAGAACTAAACTCTGTTCTGTCATGGTTTTATTACAGCTGTCGGATTGGAAACGCAATAAAAACTAAAAATCAGACACTGCAGGATTTCTGAATAAAAATTTATTATTAAGGAGGACTTCTGTAAAAAACATTTGAAATATTTCTTCATTTTCAGGGAAATTTTGATTCTTTAACAAAGTTCTGGTGTCAAAAAGGAAGATTTGTTTTTCTAATGTTCTGAGCTCCAAACAACCAAATTAAACTGAAAGTAATGAACCTTTGAAACTAGAAATACTTGAAAAATTTAGTATTTTGGGTGGAATAAACCTTAAAAACTGAAAACACATGAGAACAAAGTAGTATTATGGGTAAAATGAACCTCTAAAACTATAAGTACATGGACAGGAAGTAGTATTTATGGTGGAATGAATCTTTAAAGCTGTAAGTATTTGGACAGGAAGTAGTTCACTTGATGAAATAAACCTTTAAAACTATAAGTACGTGGATAGAAGTGAGAATTTTTGGGTGGAACAGATCTTTAAAACTACGTTTACTTGGAAAGTGTAGTATTTTTGGTGCAATAAACCTTTAAAATTGCAAACACACGAGAACAAAGTTTGATTTTTGGCTAAAATAAACCTTTAAAACTTTAAATACTTGGACAGGAAGTAGTATTTATGGTGGAATTAATCTTTAAAGTTGTAAGTATTTGGACAGAAAATAGTTTACTGGTGAATCTAATCTTTAAAACTATAAATATGTGGACAGGAAGTAGTGTTTATGATGGAATTAATCTTTAAAACTCTAACCACATGGACAGAAAATAGTATTTTGGATCAAATAAACCTTTAAAACTTTAAATACTTGGACAGAAAATAGTATTTTAGGTGGAATAAACCCTGAAAACTATAAGTAGGTGGATAGCAATGAGTATTTTGGGTAGAATAGACTTTTTAAACTATAAATACTTGGAAAATGTAGTATGGAAAAATAGTATTTTGGATGGAATGAGCTCTTCAAACTACATTCACTTGTAAAATGTAGTATTTTGGGTTTAATAAACCTCTAAAATTGCAAACACATGAGCACAAAGTTGTATTTTTGGGTAAAATAAACCTTTAAAATTATAAATATGTGGACAGGAAGTAATATTATGGGTTTAATAAACCCTTATAACTATAAGTACCTGGATAGAAATGAGTTTTTTGGATAGAATAATCCTTTAAAACTAGAAATACTTGGAAAATGTAGCATTTTGAGTGAAAAAAAACTTTTAAGCCATCTGTATTTGGACAGAAAGTAGTATTTTGGATAAAATAAACCTTTAAAACTTTAAATACATGGAAAGGAAGTAGTATTTTGGATGGAATGACCCCTAAAAACCATATTCACTTGTAAAATGTAGTATTTTGGGTATAATAAACTTTTAAAACTGCAAACATATTAGCACACAATTGGGTTTTTTGGGGGGTAAAAAAAACCTTTAAAACTATAAATATGTGGACAGAAAGTAGTATTTATGGTGGAATTAATCTTTAAAGCTGTAAGTATTTGGACAGAAAGTCGTATTTTAACTGTAATAAACCTTTAAAGCTTTAAATACTTGGACATTAACTAGTATTTTGGTCAGATTAAACCTATAAAACTGTAAACTGTAATCGTTCATCCTCTCCAGCAGGCGGTGCTGTTGTGGAACTTAATGATCCTGAAGCTGCTGCAGAACCCGAACACTGGTCTGTTGTCACGGTAACAGAACTTCTGTCCATCAGTGGGATGGTTTTAAACCAGACTCAGGACCAGGACCAGAACCAGATCCACTCTGTCGAGTCTAAAGTCTGAACAGTCTCAGGTTTAGATTTAATTTTATTCAGTTCTGGTGTCGCTGCACAAACGTCTGTAGAACCAGAATTTATCTAAAATATTCCAGATTTTAGACTTGAGTTTATTCAGTTCTCGTGTTGCTGCACAGATGTTTATAGAACCAGACTCCATTCAAAATATCTTAAATTTTACACTTGGTTTTATTCCATTTTCATGTAGTTGTACACATCTGTACCACCAGACTTCATTGAAATTATTCCAGATTTTAGATGTTATTTTATTGTTTTCATGAGGTTGCACAGATATTTATAGAACCAGACTTCACTCAAAATATCCTCAGTTACAGACTTGACTTTGTTTAATTCTTGTGTTTGCACAGAAAGCTACAGAACCAGGATTTATCGAAAATATTCCAGATTTAAGACTGTAATTTATTCAGTTCTCATGCGGCTTTAAAGATATTTAAAATATAAAACTGAATTCAAAATAAGTTTGAAATATACAATTTCGATTTCGAATTTCGAATTCTCGATTTCATTCCATCCTCGTGTTGCTGCACAGACTTCTATAGAACCAGACTCCATTTAATATATTTCAGATTTTAGACTTGGTTTTATTCAGTCCTCTTGTGGCTGCACACACATTTATAGAACCAGAATAAATTTATAATTCTTCAGATTTTAGACATTATTTTATTCCGTTTCTGTGTGGCTGCACAGACTTCTAAAGCACCAGACTCCATTCAAAATATTCGAGATTTTAGATGTTACTTTATTGTTTTCATGAGGCTGCACTGATGGTTTCATGGACCAGACTCCATTCAATTATAGACTTTATTCAATTATTGTGTGTCTGCACAGATCTCTATAGAACCAGACTTCATTTAAAATATTCCAGATTTTACACTTTTAATCTATTCAGGCCTTGTGTTGCTGCACATGCATTTATAGAACAGGACTTCAATTAAAATATTCCTAATTTTAGGTTAGATTTTATTTAATTCTTGTGAGTCTGCACAGACCTCTATAGAACCAGGATTTATTTAAAACACTCCAGATTTCAGACTTTACTTTGTGTTTCTGGACATATCTCCAGACTCCATTCAAAATATCCTTAATTGTAAGTCGTTTCTAACATATTTTATCAGTTTAAATCCACCTGAGTGGAGCTGAATCCCAGAACATTTCCTGGAAATAAAAGTCCTCAAACATGAGGACCGATCAGCAGCTCGTCTCCTCTCTACCTGCAGGACGTCAGAGACACGCCGCCGCCTGGACGTCCAGGAAGACGAAGAAGTTTAGAGAGAATCCTGGAAGCTGCAGGAGATCAGAGGGAGGAAGACGAGTTCCTCTGAGGTCTGGGAGTGTTTCATCCTCCAACATCTGGAGGAGACGACCGTTGAGCTTCACAGACCTGGACAGACACAGACAAACAGACATTAGTAGAGGAGCGCAGATAAACATTAGAACGCAGATACACAGTCAGACATTAGTAGAGGAGCGCAGATAAACATTAGAACGCAGATAAACAGTCAGACGTTAGTAGAGGAGCGCAGATAAACATTAGAACGCAGATAAACAGTCAGACGTTAGTAGAGGAGCGCAGATAAACATTAGAACGCAGATACACAGTCAGACGTTAATAGAGGAGCGCAGATAAACATTAGAACGCAGATACACAGTCAGACGTTAGTAGAGGAGCGCAGATAAACATTAGAAGGCAGATACAAAGTCAGACGTTAGTAGAGGAGCGCAGATAAACATTAGAAGGCAGATAAACAGTCAGACGTTAGTAGAGGAGCGCAGATAAACATTAGAAGGCAGATAAGCAGCCAGACGTTAGTAGAGGAGCGCAGATAAACATTAGAAGGCAGATAAACAGCCAGACGTTAGTAGAGGAGCGCAGATAAACATTAGAACGCAGATACACAGTCAGACAGTAGTAGAGGAGAGCAGATAAACATTAGAACGCAGATACACAGTCAGACAGTAGTAGAGGAGAGCAGATAAACATTAGAACGCAGATACACAGTCAGACATTAGTAGAGGAGCGCAGATAAACATTAGAACGCAGATACACAGTCAGACATTAGTAGAGGAGCGCAGACAAACATTAGAACGCAGATACACAGACATTAGTAGAGGAGCGCAGATAAACATTAGAACGCAGATACACAGTCAGACGTTAGTAGAGGAGCGCAGATAAACATTAGAACGCAGATAAACAGTCAGACGTTAGTAGAGGAGCGCAGATAAACATTAGAACGCAGATACACAGTCAGACGTTAGTAGAGGAGCGCAGATAAACATTAGAACCCAGATACACAGTCAGACGTCAGTAGAGGAGCGCAGATAAACATTAGAACGCAGATACACAGTCAGACGTCAGTAGAGGAGCGCAGATAAACATTAGAACGCAGATACACAGTCAGACGTCAGTAGAGGAGCGCAGATAAACATTAGAACGCAGATACACAGTCAGACGTCAGTAGAGGAGCGCAGATAAACATTAGAACGCAGATACACAGTCAGACGTTAGTAGAGGAGCGCAGATAAACATTAGAACGCAGATACACAGTCAGACATTAGTAGAGGAGCGCAGATAAACATTAGAACGCAGATACACAGACATTAGTAGAGGAGCGCAGATAAACATTAGAACGCAGATACACAGTCAGACGTTAGTAGAGGAGCGCAGATAAACATTAGAGCGCAGATAAACAGTCAGACATTAGTAGAGGAGTGCAGATAAACATTAGAGCGCAGATAAACAGTCAGACATTAGTAGAGGAGCGCAGATAAAGATTAGAATGCAGATAAACAGTCAGACAGTAGTAGAGGAGCGCAGATAAAGATTAGAACGGAGATAAACAGTCAGACATTAGTAGAGGAGCGCAGATAAAGATTAGAACGCAGATAAACAGTCAGACATTAGTAGAGGAGCACAGATAAAGATTAGAATGCTACGGTGGCTGAGAGGTGCAAACCAAATTTACATAATGCAAAACACTTTTACAACCTCCAAGACAAATTTACAAGCGACAAAACACTTTTACAAGTCCAAAAACACTTTTACAAGTCCGAAAACACTTTTACAAGTCCGAAAACACTTTTACAAATCCAAATGTAACCGGAAAGGGAATGTCCCAACTCCGGGGTTGAAGCGGAAATGACGACGAGGAGCGGCTAATGCAACGGACAGCGAGCGGGTGATGTTTTGCCCGTTTTTAACATATAAACCGATTGACGCGGTTTTGTTTTTCGTGTGGTCGGTCTTTAGAGTGTTTAAATGGCGCAGATCAGACCGACAGAGTGCATTAGCCGCTCCTCGTTGTCACTTCCGGTTCAACCCCGGAGTTGGGACATTCCCTTTCCGGTTAAATTTAATTTGTAAATTTGGTTTTGGATTTGTAAAAGTGTTTTGTCGCTTGTAAATTTGTCTTGGAGGTTGTAAAAGTGTTTTGCAATATGTAAATTTGGTTTGCACCTCTCGGCCACCGTAGAATGCAGATAAAGAGTCAGACATTAGTAGAGGAGTGCAGATAAAGATTAGAACGCAGATAAAGAGTCAGACAGTAGTACAGGAGCACAGATAAAGATTAGAACGCAGTTAACATTCAGACATTAGTAGAGGAGCACAGATAAAGATTAGAACACAGATAAACAGTCAGACATTAGTAGAGGAGCACAGATAAAGATCAGAACGCACATAAACAGTCAGACAGTAGTAGAGGAGCGCAGATAAACATTAGAACGCAGTTAACATTCAGACATTAGTAGAGGAGCACAGATAAAGATTAGAACACAGATAAACAGTCAGATATTAGTAGAGGAGCACAGATAAACATTAGAACGCAGTTAAACAGTCAGACATTAGTAGAGGAGCACAGATAAACGTTAGAACGCAGATAAACTGTCAGACATTAGTAGAGGAGCACAGATAAACATTAGAACGCAGATAAAGTCAGACATTAGTAGAGGAGCACAGATAAAGATTAGAACACAGATAAACAGTCAGACATTAGTAGAGGAGCACAGATAAAGATTAGAACGCAGTTAAACAGTCAGACAGTAGTAGAGGAGGGCAGATAAACGTTAGAACGCAGATAAACTGTCAGACATTAGTAGAGGAGCACAGATAAACATTAGAACGCAGATAAAGTCAGACATTAGTAGAGGAGCACAGATAAAGATTAGAATGCAGATAAACAGTCAGACATTAGTAGAGGAGCACAGATAAAGATTAGAACACAGATAAACAGTCAGACAGTAGTAGAGGAGCACAGATAAAGATTAGAACGCAGATAAAGAGTCAGACAGTAGTAGAGGAGCACAGACAAAGATTAGAACACAGATAAACAGTCAGACAGTAGTAGAGGAGCACAGATCCACATTACTATCAGCAGATCTGATGATTATTTTCTGTTCTGTCAGTTAAATGTCTGAAAAATGCCCAAAATATGGAACATTCTCAAAGAAATCTGGTCCTATAGAAGTCTGTGAAACCACAGTAACTGAATATAATAAAATATAAAATCTGGAATATTTTAAATGAAGTGTGCAGTGATATAAAAATAAATTAAACCAGTTCTAACACTGGGAATATTTAGAATAAACTCTGATGCTAAAGCTGTCTGTTTAATTAAATCTGATTAAGTGTTAAACAAATTATTCAAATTTTTTTAAAATCTAAACTTCTCAGTGCAAATATGATGCTTAAAAAATAAAAGAAAATAAAAGAAAATATTTTTAAAAACTCTTACAGAAATATTCATGTCACAAAATTTGAAAAATCTAAATCCTTCAAAAACAAATAAACACTAAAAAATAAAAAAGCTAAAGAAATGAATTCCTTCAGAGATCAGCATCTTTTTCTACTTTTAAAAATTCATCAAAACCAAGTGTTTTCTATAAAACACGTTTGTTAAAAAAAATAAATAAATAAAAATAAATATATATCTTAACTTCTCGGTGCAACTGTGACACTCAAAATGTAAAAAAATCAAAATTTAAAAATAATTCTAGAAATATTATTATAATGTCAAAAACATTAGAAATGAAAATGCTTCCAAAATAAATTAAATAGAAAAAAATGAAATGTTAAAATAAAAAATAAATATATCTAAACTCCTCAGTGCAACTGTGATGTTCAAAATAAAAATTTAAACTAAAAAAAAATATTTAAAAACTCTTCTAAAAAATATTAATGGAATGTCGAACATTATTTGAAATTAAAATGCTCCTAAAAATAATGAAACAGTAAAAAATTTTAAAAAGCTAAATAAATGAACTTTTTGACATCTTTTTGTTCTACATTTAAAAATTCACTAAAAATCAAGTCTTTACTCTAAAACTCATTTGTTAAAAATATCTTCCTCAGTGCAAATGCGATCCTCAAAATGCCCAAAAAATTAAATAAAAATTAAAATATTGGAAAAAAAACCTCATCTATAAATATTCATAAAATGTCAGAAATATAGAAAATTTAAATGCTTCCTACATTTAAAAATTCACCAAAAATTAAGCGTTAAAACAAAACAAATAAAAAAAAAAAAAATCTGAACTCTTTGGTTCAAATGCGACACTCAAAATGAACCACAAAAAAAAGTATTATTTAAAAATATAAAAAAAATAAACTCATCTATAAATATTCATAAAATGTCAAAGATATGAAATACTAAAATGCTTCAAAAATAATTCAATAGTAAAAAGAAAAAGCTAAAGATATGAACTCCTTCAGGGATCAACATCTTTTTGTTTTACATTTAAAAATTCACCAAAAATCAAGTGTTTGCTCTAAAATAAATTTGTTGAAAAATAAAAATAAAAGATTCTGAATTCCTCGGTCAAATGTGACACTTAAAATAAAAAAAATTTAAAAATAAAAATATTGAAAAAAAACAGAATCTATATTCATTAAAATGTCAAAAAATATCAAATATTTAAATGCTTCCTAAGTTTAAAATTTTGAAATAAAAAATCAAAGATTTTGATTTTTTTGGTGCAATTTTGATGCTCAAAATGTAAAAAAAAAAAAAAAAAAATGCAAATAAAAAAACAAAAACATTGAAAAATATTAACTCATCCATAAATATTCATAAAATGTCAAAAAATATTAAAAACTAAAATGCTTCCTACATTAAAAAAGTTAAGTGTTAAAGCAAAAATAAATTTAAAAATTTTGAACTCCTTGGTGCAAATGTGACACTCAAATGTAAAAATATAAAATAATTTTAAAAATACTCAAAAAAATAAACTCATTGGAAATATTCATAAAATGAAAGTAAATAAATGTTAAAAAATCTTAGTATAATATTAAAAAAGTTAAAATAAATTCTTTCTGAGATTTTAATGAAAAAGAAGAAAACGTGAATTAAAGTCGGTTTAGTTTCATTTCTGGACGTTAAATCATCAGATGAAATATATCAGAAAGTTTAAGGTTCAGATTATTTAAAGAGAAATTATTTTTATTTATATAATTATAATTTCACACAAACAACGAGCCTCAGAGTCTTCTGGTCAACAGTTGAATGGATTAATTAAATCTATTCTTCTTTAAATAAAATTAAGTTTTTAGTTAAATTTAAGGATCCTTTCACAATAAAAGCTGCTTGTGATTCTGGTCACGCTAACAGAGACTTTAATTAACTCTTCCTGCTGATCCGAGGTTCTGAGGAGAACCAGGAGCTGCTCTGAGAGGATTCCTGGATCTGAGGTTCTAAGGAGAACCACGAGGTTTCATCACCTGGAGTCGAGTCGGTCGGACTGCAGGATGAAAGCTTCCAGAGAGGAGCTGCTGAGGACCAGGGGGACGGAGATCCTGGACGGGTTCTGGTTCAGGTTCATGGAGATCAGAGTGACAGATCCACGGCTGTAGCTGCACACAGGAAGTGGAACCACATTATTTACAAACATCATCTGATTCACATGAAGACAAACACAAGAAAACCTGAACTAATCAGCTCACAGCTGAGTTTTACTTTTATTTATGATTTAAACTTTATTTAACCAGGAAAAGCTTCGTTTAGATGAAAAATCTCAGAATTCTACAAGTTATTGACACAGAAACTGATTAAATAAAGTTAAAATTAAGAGTTGAAGTGTTAAAGTTTCAGAAGAATATAGATAAATAGATCAGAAGTGAGTCAACCATCAACACAAACATTTTTAAACAAATATAGAAGAAAACTTGTTGAGTCATTTTTGTGTTTTAATGTGGAAATTCTGCCTTTAATGTGGTGATTTCAACTCTTTGTGTGGTAATTTTGTTTTGTGATGATTTTGCATCTTTATTGTTTATTATTTGATGGATGGATGATGGATGGATGATGTCTGGATGGATGGATGGATGGATGGACGGACGGATGGATGGATGATGGATGGATGGATGGATGGACGGATGGATGATGGATGGATGATGGATGGATGATGGATGGATGATGGATGGATGGATGGACGGATGTATGGATGGACGGATGTATGGATGGACGGATGTATGGATGGATGGACGGATGGATGATGGATGGATGGATGGATGATGGATGATTCGACTGACTAGTGGTTTCATGGTTCTAGAGGGTTCCTGGTTTTAATGGTTTCCTGGTTCTGGATGGGTTCTGCTGGTTCCATGGTTCTGGATGGGTTCTGCTGAAGTTCTTACCTCTTCTCATTGCTGCAGTGCAGATACGTTCTCACTCTTTTGCTCCGAGCAGAACCAGATCGTTTCCGGACCTTCAGAACCTCCGGACCGACCAGCCTCTTGTAGAGCAGCGACAGCCAGTAATCCTGGAAGAACAGAAGGTTCTGGTCAGGGTTCTGCTCAGGGTTCTGCTCAGTCAGACGTTCTCCTGGAGGTCAGCTCTTACAGGTAAAGGGTCCAGGTTCTCGTCCAGCAGGTGGTAGCTCCCAGAACCCACCAGAACCTGCCTCATCACCACATCCAGACCCAGAGTGGCTCCCAGACCCAGTTTATCCAGCCACCTGCATCAGGAGAACATCTGTCAGAACATCTGTGAGGTTCTAGAGGGAACGTCCACCAGGTTATTTAAACACAGTCAGAACATCTGTGAGGTTCTAGAGGGAACGTCCACCAGGTTATTTAAACAGCCAGAACATCTGTGAGGTTCTAGAGGGAACGTCCACCAGGTTATTTAAACACAGTCAGAACATCTGTCAGGTTCTAGAGGGAACGTCCACCAGGTTATTTAAACAGCCAGAACATCTGTGAGGTTCTAGAGGGAACGTCCACCAGGTTATTTAAACACAGTCAGAACATCTGTGAGGTTCTAGAGGGAACGTCCACCAGGTTATTTAAACACAGCTAGAACATCTCAGGTTCTAGAGCAGTGGTTCTTAACCTTGTTGGAGGTACTGAACCCCACCAGTTTCATATGCACATTCACCAAACATTTCTTTATTGAAAAATAAAATTTGATTTTTTTCAAATTCAAGACATAGTTATATGTTTTACTGGTGCACAAAATGAACCCTGCATTAACATCACTTGTGTTCTTGTATTCCCCATCTCCATGCAGCTTAAGGAAGTGTTCCTTTAGTTTTGCCGGTGCTAGACTAGAATTGCTTAACTTGGCATTGCAAATCATGCAGATAGGACGCTGACTCCCATCACATTCCGTTATACATGTGAATCCATGTTGTACATATTCGTCCGACCACTTTCTTTTTTTGCTCAACATAGTTAGTATGGATTAAAATATTAAGAAAGAAATCACACGACATACTATCACGACAGTCACAAGTCAACTACTGAGGGCACCAAATTCCCTGCAGCACAGATTGGCCAAGCAATGTAGCGTGATCACCTGCAGCCAGTGATGGCCAAGCAGGGCGTGTCATCAAGAATCATATGAGTCGGGTGTGTCTCTTGACCTCCGTCGAACCCCTGAGACTGACTCACAGAACCCCTAGGGTTCGATCGAACCCAGGTTAAGAACCACTGTTCCAGACGGAACGTCCACCAGGTTATTTAAACACAGTCAGAACATCTGTCAGGTTCTAGAGGTCCATCAGGTCAGTTATTTAGACTAAAGACATTAAAATCAGTAAATTTGTTTTTTTGTGGTTCTGAGGTTGCTTTATACGTAAAACTTCCAGATTGTTTACAAACATGTTAGATAAAAAACAGATGAAATGTTCAGATTGTGACGCCTGGAGTCTATAAAATAGATGTTTGCATCTTTTTGCAGTAATTTCATGTGTTTTTGTGGTGATTTTTTCAACAGTTACGTCTTTATGAAGAAATTTTGCATCTCTGTATGTTGATATTGCATCTTTTTGTGGTAATTTCTGGGTCTTTTTGCATTTTTTTGTTTGTTTTTGTGGTTATATTGCATCTTTCATTTGTAATTTTGTGTTTTTGATGGGGTTTTTCATCTTTTTCTGATGATTTTGCATTCTTCTGTAGTGATTTTGTGTTTTTGTTGTAGTTTTTCATCGTTTTTGTGGAGATTTGTTTTTCTTTTGTGATTTTGCATCTTTATGTGGTAATTCTATGTTTTTGTGATGAATTTTATCCTTTTGCAGTAATTTTGTATATATTTGTGGTAAATTGAACCTCTCTGGTGAGTTATGTCTTAATGAAGAAATTTTTAGTTCTAGAGTAGACCTACAACTGGACAACTGTGGGTATGTTTACTCTAGAACTTTCTCCAGTTGTCAGTAGGTCTACTCTAGAACTTTCTCCAGTTGCCGGTAGGTCTACTCTAGAACTTTCTCCAGATGTCGGAAGGTCTACTCTAGAACTTTCTCCAGTTGTCGGTAGGTCTACTCTAGAACTTTCTCCAGTTGTCGGTAGGTCTACTCTAGAACTTTCTCCAGTAGTCAGTAGGTCTACTCTAGAACTTTCTCCAGTAGTCAGTAGGTCTGCTCGAGAACTTTCTCCAGTTGTAGGTAGGTCTACTCTAGAACTTTCTACAGTTGTCGGTAGGTCTACTCTAGAACTTTCTACAGTTGTCGGTAGGTCTACTCTAGAACTTTCTACAGCTGTCGGTAGGACGACTCTCGAACTTTAACCAGTTGTCGGTAGGTCTACTGTAGAACTTTCTCCAGTAGTCAGTAGGTCTGCTCGAGAACTTTCTCCAGTTGTAGGTAGGTCTACTCTAGAACTTTCTCCAGTTGTCAGTAGGTCTACTCTAGAACTTTCTCCAGTTGTCAGTAGGTCTACTCTAGAACTTTCTCCAGTTGTCGGTAGGTCTACTCTAGAACTTTCTCCAGTTGTCGGTAGGTCTACTCTAGAACTTTCTCCAGTTGTCGGTAGGTCTACTCTAGAACTTTCTCCAGATGTCGGAAGGTCTACTCTAGAACTTTCTCCAGTTGTCGGTAGGTCTACTCTAGAACTTTCTCCAGTTGTAGGTAGGTCTACTCTAGAACTTTCTACAGCTGTCGGTAGGTCTACTCTAGAACTTTCTACAGATGTCGGTAGGTCTACTCTAGAACTTTCTCCAGTAGTCAGTAGGTCTGCTCGAGAACTTTCTCCAGTTGTAGGTAGGTCTACAGTAGAACTTTCTCCAGTTGTCAGTAGGTCTACTCTAGAACTTTCTCCAGTTGTCGGTAGGTCTACTCTAGAACTTTCTCCAGTTGTCGGTAGGTCTACTCTAGAACTTTCTCCAGATGTCGGAAGGTCTACTCTAGAACTTTCTCCAGTTGTCGGTAGGTCTACTCTAGAACTTTCTCCAGTTGTCGGTAGGTCTACTCTAGAACTTTCTCCAGTAGTCAGTAGGTCTACTCTAGAACTTTCTCCAGTAGTCAGTAGGTCTGCTCGAGAACTTTCTCCAGTTGTAGGTAGGTCTACTCTAGAACTTTCTCCAGTTGTCGGTAGGTCTACTCTAGAACTTTCTCCAGTTGTCGGTAGGTCTACTCTAGAACTTTCTCCAGTTGTCGGTAGGTCTACTCTAGAACTTTCTCCAGATGTCGGAAGGTCTACTCTAGAACTTTCTCCAGTTGTCGGGAGGTCTACTCTAGAACTTTCTCCAGTTGTCGGTAGGTCTACTCTAGAACTTTCTCCAGTAGTCAGTAAGTCTACTCTAGAACTTTCTCCAGTAGTCAGTAGGTCTGCTCGAGAACTTTATCCAGTTGTCGGTAGGTCTACTCTAGAACTTTCTCCAGATGTCGGAAGGTCTACTCTAGAACTTTCTCCAGTTGTCGGTAGGTCTACTCTAGAACTTTCTCCAGTTGTAGGTAGGTCTACTCTAGAACTTTCTACAGCTGTCGGTAGGTCTACTCTAGAACTTTCTACAGATGTCGGTAGGTCTACTCTAGAACTTTCTCCAGTAGTCAGTAGGTCTGCTCGAGAACTTTCTCCAGTTGTAGGTAGGTCTACTCTAGAACTTTCTCCAGTTGTCAGTAGGTCTACTCTAGAACTTTCTCCAGTTGTCGGTAGGTCTACTCTAGAACTTTCTCCAGTTGTCGGTAGGTCTACTCTAGAACTTTCTCCAGATGTCGGAAGGTCTACTCTAGAACTTTCTCCAGTTGTCGGTAGGTCTACTCTAGAACTTTCTCCAGTTGTCGGTAGGTCTACTCTAGAACTTTCTCCAGTAGTCAGTAGGTCTACTCTAGAACTTTCTCCAGTAGTCAGTAGGTCTGCTCGAGAACTTTCTCCAGTTGTAGGTAGGTCTACTCTAGAACTTTCTCCAGTTGTCGGTAGGTCTACTCTAGAACTTTCTCCAGTTGTCGGTAGGTCTACTCTAGAACTTTCTCCAGTTGTCGGTAGGTCTACTCTAGAACTTTCTCCAGATGTCGGAAGGTCTACTCTAGAACTTTCTCCAGTTGTCGGGAGGTCTACTCTAGAACTTTCTCCAGTTGTCGGTAGGTCTACTCTAGAACTTTCTCCAGTAGTCAGTAAGTCTACTCTAGAACTTTCTCCAGTAGTCAGTAGGTCTGCTCGAGAACTTTATCCAGTTGTAGGTAGGTCTACTCTAGAACTTTCTCCAGTTGTCGGTAGGTCTACTCTAGAACTTTCTACAGTTGTCGGTAGGTCTACTCTAGAACTTTCTACAGTTGTCGGTAGGTCTACTCTAGAACTTTCTACAGCTGTCGGTAGGTCTACTCTAGAACTTTCTACAGATGTCGGTAGGTCTACTCTAGAACTTTCTCCAGTTGTCGGTAGGTCTACTCTAGAACTTTCTACAGATGTCGGTAGGTCTACTCTAGAACTTTCTCCAGTTGTTGGTAGGACGACTCTAGAACTTTCTCCAGTTGTAGGTAGGTCTACTCTAGAACTTTCTCCAGGGGACGTTCTCCTCTATGGACTTCAAGGACCTGGAACTCTTGAAATATTCCCAGTCTGAAGGTAGAACTATGATCATTGATAAAGTTACTGGAGATGAAGAACCAGATGTTTTGAGGAGGTCAGGAAGGAACTTCAGTCTATTTGGTTGATATTTTTGTGCTGAATTTGAGCTTTTGTCACAATTTCACCTGTATTATGGTAGTTTTGATCCTTTTCATGGTAAACTTGGTCATTTTTGTTTTGATTTTCCATGTTTTTGTTGGCATATTTGAATCTTTCAGTATAATTTTGTCTCATTTTGGGGTAATTTTGCAAGCTTTTTGTGCCAAATTTGAGTTTTGTCACAATTTCACCTGTTTAGTGGTAGTTTTGATACTTGTAATGGTAATTTTTTTTAGTGGTAATTTTGATACTTTTAGTGGTAATTTTGGACCTTTTTGTGGTGATTTTGCATGTTTTTCCTGGCATATTTGAACTTTTCAAGGTAGTTTTGGCTCTTTTAGGGGTGATTTTGTGTCTTTTTGTGGTCATTTTGGCCTTTTTTTGCGGTAATTTTGCATGTTTTTGGGGGCCAAATTTGAGCTTTTGTTACAATTCCACCTGTTTTATGGTGATTTTGGTACTTTTAGTAGTAGTTTGGATACTTTTAGTGATAATTTTGGTAATTTTAGTGGTGATTTTGCATGTGTCTGCTGACATATTTGAATCTTTCAGGGTAGTTTTGGTGTTTTTTTTGGGTGATTTTGTGTCTTTTGTGGTTATTGTGGCTGTTGTAAAGTTACTGGAGATGAAGAATCAGGAGGTTCTAACAGATCTGATAGATTTTTTTAACTTAAATACTGAACCATCTCAGCATTACTTCATTCTGACTCACATGAATCCGGCTACGAAGGTGTCCGACAGCCCTACAGCTCCTCCTCCATACGCTGAACTCGTCTCTCCGAGCCAAATCGGCTTCGTCGGAGACAAAAGCTTCACTTTCTGGAGCAGAGAAACAAACAGGATGCTGCTGAGAAATCTGAACTTGTTAAATTAAACCCTGAAGGTCCAGCGTGGTGTTACCTCCATCACTTCGTTGGTCTTTGAGGTCAGAGTGTCCAGAATCTCCGGATCCAGGAAGTCTTCCAGAGACGTGTCTCTGCCGTTCACATAGTAACTAAAAACAGCATCAGAGTTCATGAGTTTATAGAGAAAAGTTCACAGCTTTAATAGAAAGATAAAGTCTCCAACAGAAACTGAACTAGGCATCCCTCAGGGCTCTGCTGTAGGTCCTCCTGACTTTACATTCATTTACTTTACAAACCAACAGCTGATAGTTTATTTGCAGAAGAAGTAATTTAACTGACATCTGGACAATAAACTAAATCACATGACAAAGATAAAAATATACTGAAAATATGGACCAGTGTTGTAACTGACAGGAAATATTCTGGCTTAAAAAGAATCAAACAGTCACTTCTTAAAATAATTCTCTAATAAACTCATTTCATCTTTTTAACAACATTTCTTTTTGCCAAAAGGTCGAAACATAATCAGTTTGAAACTGAGAAAGTAAATGTTTTAGTGAACATCAAATTTTCTCTGTTTAATTAAGAAATTATATTGAATAAAAATCACAGAAATATGCATTAATTTACATGTTACCTGTTAAAAACAACAAGATAAAACTCTAAAAAATGTCTGCATTTAAAATCTGTACTTTTACAAAAAAAAATGCTATTTTAAAATATGTGATTGTAAAAGAAATAATTTCTATTGTATCTAAATCAGGAACAAAATGTAATATTTACTGTTATTTGAAAGAAAAATAATGTAAATTAATATTTACAGAATGGTAAATATGTTCTTTTAAAACTGTTTTGTTAAAATACAGATAACAAAAAAATCACAGAAAAAATTAGAAATTTGGATTTTAACTGTAAAAACTAAAAATTCAAAAGAATTAAAATTAAAATAAATACAAAAAACAGGCTAAAATTGTAAATAATATTCACATTTAAAATTTGTATTTTCACAAAAAAAATGTATATTAAAATGTGACTGTGTACTATTGCTGTTTTTATTGAATTTAAATAAGCAAAAATACTGAAATATTTTAATTATTTGAAAGAAAAACTATGAATATTAAGGATTTAGAAAATGGTAAAGGATTTTTGTAAACGGTTGTTTGACAGTAAATAAGTTTAAGTATTAATTTATCAGTAAAATAAACAAAGAGGTAAAAACTGTAAATAATGTTCACATAATAATAAATAATAATTAGTTCTTTCACAATGTGTGATCATAAAATTAAACTTTTACTAGATTTAAATCAGTTTAAAATCTGAATATTTTGAAAATATTTTCACAGTTTTAACAGTTTTGAACACAACAGTATTTGACTATTTTTGGACCATAAAATATCGTTTAATCAGTTTATAATCTGATATAATAATATCATTTTTTTCTGCCACTGTTTTTACCAGATATTTAGTTGTTTTTTTTTTACTAATTATGTTTCCAGTGCAGCTTTCTTCAGCTTCACATTCTGGGTTTCTGGAATTTTCCAGATTAATCCTCAAATATTTTTTAGAAAATAAAAGTTCAGAAAATCTTCTTTTAGTTCGTTTCTGATTGTGGTTTGAACAGATCAGAGCAGAAACTTTTCTCCTGTGTGTTTGTGTGAATATTGTGTCATGTATGAAGCGTGTGGATTTGAACACGTGAGCTCACTGGTGCCAGGTGACGGCGTCCACGGCTTCGGCTCCGGTCTGCAGGAAGCTTCAGGAGGAAATAATCAGTCATCAGTTGTCCATTAGCCGCGTTAGCTTAGCATCATGAGACTCTAAGTGAGTTACATCAGCTGATCCTCATCAGAAGCTCTAAGAAGCTCTCACCCCCCCAGGATGTCGGTCCGGTGGTCCCTCGGCTGGCCCACGTCGGGTCCAAATAGCCCGGCGTCCCGGTAGAACCCGGACCGTGACATCAGCTCCCGGAGCCGGAGGAAGTCCAGACCCAGCTGGTGCCCGTCCACTCGGATCCCGGCCTTCTTCTCAAAGCTGTTCGGCTCTGGAGACACAAAAACTCTGCTTCAGTCCGAGTCACCACAGCAGAGGAACCAGACAGGAAGTAGAAGAAGAAGAAACCAGAAACCACAGAGTTCAGACGGACTGAAGCTCCACTGAAACCAGAACCAGAAGATCCTCGATGAGTTTCAGAAGCTCTGACGTCCGTTAAAAACACAAAGTTCCTCAAATTCACTTTAGTTCCACATTCAGCTGCAAAACCAGAGCAGAAGAACATTTAAAGAACCTTTAAGTCACCAACAGATCCAGCAGTAAAACCTTTAAATAACCTTAAAATCACAAAACAAAAACAGCCAAAACAAGACAAAAAATGACCCAAAAAAAGGTTATAAAATGATTCAGATCAGGTATCTAGAACTGAATCATCTAGAATTTTACATTATGATCAAAACAACTTGTCCAGATCTGGATGTTATGAAATTAAAAAAATATCTTTTTACTCATTTTTACAAAATATTTTTTGACATTTTCTTTAGTTTTTGTATTTGATTCAGATTTTAACTGAATTTTAAAAATATTTTTGCAGGATTTTTATGTTTTAGAAAGAGAAATTATCCACATTTTATTTTACTTTCTAATCATTATAATGTTATTTTATGTTTTCACACGTTTCTGAATATTTTGCAGCTACTGACATTTAAAAAAACATTCCTGGGATGTTTTATTGATGAATCTGTTTTCATGTTGACGCTTGTTTTTCTGATTCTGGTTGTTTGTGGTTCTGGTTCTACTGGTACCGTTCCCGAGCTCCCAGTTCATCCGGTACCGTCTGGACTGGCAGTACTTGATGAGAGTTTCTGCATTGCTGCTGTTCCACACGTTCTCTGAAGTTCTGAGCAAAGCGTTCAAACCGAAGATCAGATTGAAGCCGCAGCAGCTGCTGAAGGAGTTCAGGAGGTCCACCGTCACCTCTGGAGGAGAAAAAGTAGGAAACCTGGTAGGATACACCTGAAATACACCTGATAGAATCTACCACCGTCACCTCTGGAGAGAACAGCCAGTTTCTGGTAGTAAACCTGTTAAGATACACCTGTAATCTACCTATAATTTACCTGTGATTTACCTGTGATCCTCCACCTGTAACTCACCTGTAATCTACCTATAATTTACCTGTAATTTACCTATTATCTATCTGTGATCCTCCACCTGTAACTCACCTGTAATCTGCCTGTAATCTACCTGTAATTTACCTGTGATCCTCCACCTGTAACTCACCTGTAATCTACCTATAATTTACCTGTAATCTACCTGTGATCCCCCACCTGTAACTCACCTGTAATCTACCTGTAATCCACCTATAATCTACCTGTGATCCCCCACCTGTAACTCACCTGTAATCTACCTATAATTTACCTGTAATTTACCTGTAATTTACCTATTATCTATCTGTGATCCTCCACCTGTAACTCACCTGTAATCTACCTGTAATCTACCTGTAATTTAGCTGTGATCCTCCACCTGTAACTCACCTGTAATCTACCTGTAATCTACCTGTGATCCTCCACCTGTAACTCACCTGTAATCTACCTATAATTTACCTGTAATCTACCTGTGATCCCCCACCTGTAACTCACTTGTAATCTACCTGTAATCCACCTATAATCTACCTGTGATCCCCCACCTGTAACTCACCTGTAATCTACCTGTAATCCACCTATGATCTACCTGTGATCCCCCACCTGTAACTCACCTGTAATCTACCTGTAATCCACCTATAATCTACCTGTGATCCCCCACCTGTAACTCACCTGTAATCTACCTGTAATCCACCTATGATCTACCTGTGATCCCCCACCTGTAACTCACCTGTAATCTACCTGTAATCTACCTATAATTTACCTATAATCTACCTGTGATCCTTCACCTGTAACTCACCTGTAATCTACCTGTAATCTACCTATAATTTACCTGTAATTTCCCTATAATCTACCTGTGATCCTCCACCTGTAACTCACCTGTAATCTACCTGTAATCTACCTATAATTTACCTGTAATTTCCCTATAATCTACCTGTGATCCTCCACCTGTAACTCACCTGTAAGCTGCCTGTAATGTAGCTATAATTTACCTGTAATTTCCCTATAATCTACCTGTGATCCTCCACCTGTAACTCACCTGTAATCTGCCTGTAATCTAGCTATAATTTACCTGTAATTTACCTATAATTTACCTGTAATTTACCTATAATCTATCTGTGATCCTCCAACTGTAACTCACCTGTAATCTACCTGTAATCTACCTATAATTTACCTGTAATTTCCCTATAATCTACCTGTGATCCTCCACCTGTAACTCACCTGTAAGCTGCCTGTAATGTAGCTATAATTTACCTGTAATTTCCCTATAATCTACCTGTGATCCTCCACCTGTAACTCACCTGTAATCTGCCTGTAATCTAGCTATAATTTACCTGTAATTTACCTATAATTTACCTGTAATTTACCTATAATCTATCTGTGATCCTCCACCTGTAACTCACCTGTAATCTACCTGTAATCTACCTATAATTTACCTGTAATTTCCCTATAATCTACCTGTGATCCTCCACCTGTAACTCACCTGTAATCTGCCTGTAATCTAGCTATAATTTACCTGTAATTTACCTATAATTTACCTGTAATTTACCTATAATCTATCTGTGATCCTCCACCTGTAACTCACCTGTAATTTACCTGTAATCTACCTATAATTTACCTATAATTTACCTGTGATCCTCCACCTGTAATCTACCTGTAATCTAATTGTGATCTTCCACCTGTAACTCACCTGTGAAGCTGATCTTCTTAAACTTCCTCTTCAGGTCTTCTTTGATCAGAATCTGCTGCTGCAGCGTCCAGTTCATCTTCAGCTGCTTCTCAACCACCCAGGGAAGGAGCTGCTGACAGGACTCACCTGGTGGATGAATATTAATATTAATAATAATAACATACAGGACTCACCTGGTGGAGGGATGTTATTAATATTAATAATTAATAATAATGAAAATAAATAGTATAAAGAGGACTCACCTGGTGGAAGAATGTTCTTATTAATGATTAATAATTATTATTAATAATAATAATAATAATAATAATAATAATAATAATAATAATAATAATAATAATAATAATAATAATAATAATAATAATAATAATGTACAGAACTCATCTAGTGGAGGAACGTTATAAATAATAATAATAATTATTATTATTTTCATTATTATTATTATTATTATTATTATTATTATTATTATTATTAATAATAATAATAATAATAATAATAATAATAATAATAATAATAATAATAATAATAATAATTATTATTATTATTATTATTATTATTAATAACAATAATAATAATAATAATAAACAGAACATTAAACATCAGAGATAATCTGATCTAATGTGTTCAACGTTTTACCTTCAGATGAGTGAAAATGAATCACAGCAGATTAAATCATGTTAATAACATCCTAAAAACAGGAAAATAAGAGAAAATAGAATTTTAAAGTGAATAGAATCAGAAAAGCAGAATAAAATGTTCCAAATGTCTAAAATAAAGAATAAAAAAATAGAAATGTCAGAGATAAATATAGTGTCTGGAAAAAAATATCCAAAAACAAAACAAAAAAGGAGATTAATGTTTGAAAACTGTCCACGAACTCAAATAAAATGTCCCTAAAATGTAAAACAACTGAAACAATAAAAACGTTTTTAAAAAGATGGCAGAAAAAATGTCTAGAAAATGTTAAAAAAAAATTCAAAAAGTATGAATAAAATCAGATTTAAAAATGTGAAAATAATTTTAAAATAATCAAGTGGTTGACAGAATAATGAATGCTGGGAGAAAGAAAATTAAAAAAAATACCAAAAAAATAATCAGAAAAAAACATTTTAAAAAGCCACATGAAAGTCAGAAAAATATTCTAAGAAAGTCCAAACACTATGAATAATATTTCCCCATAAAATATATTCTAATAATTCAAAAAATATTTGATTTTTTTTATGTCTGAAACAAATAAAGAATACCACACCAGTAGAAAAATGTTCCAAAAGTATTTTTTTTAAAAATCACCAAAATTCACAAAAGAATCAATAAGAGAGAAAAAGTGGAAAAATAAAATGTCATAAAAATGTCAATAAAAAAATAGAAAAGACTCAGAAACTCAGTACTATTACTAGTAGTATTACTGCAGTATTAGTATTAGCACTGGTACTAGTACTAATATTAGTACTAGTACTACGGCAGTACCTACCTGTGTTCCCTGTGCTAGTAATACTACTAGTAATACTAGTAGTATTACTAGTGATACTAGTATTATTAGTAGTACTACTAGTAATACTAGTAGTATTACTAGTAGTTTCTACCTGGGTTCTCAGTATTGGTATTACTGCAGAAGTACTACTACTACTACTAGTAGTACTACTACTACTAGTAGTAGTAGTAGTAGTAGTACCACTACTAGTAGTAGTACTGAGTAGTAGTAGTAGTACTACTAGCAGTAGTACTACTACTACTACGATGAGTAGTAGTACTACTACTACTACCTGTGTTCTCAGTAGTATTACTACTACTACAGTAGTATTACTACTAGTACTACTACTACTACCTGTGTTCTCAGTAGTATTACTACTACTACAGTAGTATTACTACTAGTACTACTACTACTACCTGGGTTCTTTGAGTTCCGTTTCCTTCTCTGAGGTTTAAACTTCATGAAATCTTGTCTGGTTCCACCGAAGCGAAGAAATGAAGGACTGAGAGCCGAAGACAAAGTTCTAACCTTAGAGGAGCTGGAAGGAAAACATTATTAATATTATTATTATTATTATCATTAATAATAATAATAATAATAATAATAATAATAATAATAATAATAATAACAATGATGATAATAATAATAATAATAATAATAATAATAAACACATTTAATACTTTTAATAAGCATCCAGAGCAATAAACCTGCACTCAAACATATGATTATTGTTAATCATCTTAAATTGTCTCCATGTTTCTGCAGATAAATCAATTCTGGATCAGACTGTTTCATTCTGATCAGATTTTATTTGTTTTCTCAGATTTTTGATTTTCCTTTTCATAGTTTTGACTTTTCTGTCATCATTTTGGAAGTTAATTAAATAATAAATAAAAAATGCAACTTTCAGCTCATATTTGTCACGTTTTTAATAATAAATTCAAAATTTAGATTTTTTACTCACATTTTACATTTTTAATTAAATAATCTGACTGTAGTTTAATATCAGAAATTAAACTTTAAATCAGATTTTCCGTCTTTCAGTTTCAGTTCTTTTTGATCCAGAGAACATTTAAAAGTTTTATTTTATATTTTTGACTCTAAAGTTCAGTTTTTGGTTTAAGTTCGACATTTTTAATCTGAACTCCAGATTCTGGATCTGGTCTTGGTTCTGGTCCTGGATCATCATCGGGTCTCACACCGTTTAAATGTTGACTTAATGAGACTCTGGATCAGACTTCAATACGACCAGAACTAGAACCAGACCCGGACCCAGACCTGGTTCCGACCCACCTGAGCAGCGCCATGAAGCTCTCCTCTGCGGCCAGACTGGCATCGATGGTGACGGACAGGAAGCGAGGATCCACCCGGCGGAGCACCGCGGACAGATCCGGCTCCAGAACCAGGTCCAGGTCCAGCTCCTGGACAGGGTCCGGGTCCAGCGCCCAGCCTCCATCCGGGCCAGTTCTGGTTCCGTGAGTCCGCAGAGAGATCAGAGAGAGAAGCAGCAGAAAGTTCATGTCAGCAGAGAGACAGGAAACGATCCGGGACCGCCCCCCCGTCCCTGCCCCGTCCTGATCCGGGACCGCCCCCCCGTCCCTGCCCCGTCCTGATCCGGGACCGACCAGACCACCAGAACACGGCAGAACCAGGACCCACCAGGATCCTTCCAGACCCGGATCCTCCAGAACCCTCCCGAGGTTTTAGTTTCATTTTGTTCACAAAGTAAAAAATAACAAAATTCCCCGACAGCAGGAAGATCAGGAACATGTAGGATTAATAAATACATTTAATAACAATATTAATACCACAGGAAAAATAATCAAAAATATTAATAAATTATTCCAAGAATAATAAAAAGGTTCCCCAAAATACTATTAAAATGGCCTAGAAATAATTATTAAAATGTTCTAGAATATAATATTAAAATGTCTTTAAAATATTAAAATATCCTGGAAATCATTGACAAAATGTCCAAAAACATATTATTAAAATGCTCTAGAAAATATTATCAGAAAAAGTTCTAGAATATAATATTAAAATGTCCTAAAACATATTAAAATGCTCTAGAAAATATTGTCAAAATGTAGTAGAATATTTTATTAAAATGCAATGGAAAAAAAATCTGAAACTATCCTAGAAAATATTCTTAAAATGTCCTGGAATATTATATTAAAATTTCTCAGAATATAATATTAAAATGTTCTAGAAAGTATATTAAAATGTCTTTAAAATTATATTAAAATATTCTAAAATATTTTATTAAAATGTCCTGGAAATTATTATTAAAATGTCCTATAATATTTTATTAAAAAGTCCTAGATTGCTAAAACAGAACAGGAAATATAATAAACGCCTCTAAAATGTTCATCAGTTATTTCAACAGTAATAAAATGTTCCTAAAAATGTGAAGAAAATTCTCCCTAAAATATCCCTAAAATATTCCAAAATGCATCCAAGAAAAATATTAATAAAATATTCCAGCTAATATAATAAATGTCTCAAAACTAGTGCAGTAATAAAATGTTCCAAAAAATTACTAGAAAATATCAACAATATTCCAAAATATTGATAATAATCCAAAATAATTAATTGTCCCAGAAAATATTAATAAATTGTTCCAGCCAATATAACAAATCCCCTGAAATTGTGAAGTAATCAGTCCAGGGCTAATAAAATATTCCAAAATGTATGTAATAAATATATTCCAAAACAATTATTTAACTCTCCTAGACTATATGAATAAATAAAGGCATTTAGTTATTAGTAATAAAATACATTTCCCAAGTTTTACCAGACTATTATTAAAATAGGCTGCAGTTATTAAAATGGCAAAAAAATAATACTACAAATATTTAATAAATTATCCTAATATTAATAATTGAATGCCCCAGAAAATATATCTAAAAAATAATAAAATATTCCAGAAATAAAAATGGTCCTAAAAAGTAATAAATTGTCAAAGTAAGTTACAATAAAATATATGAAAAATATAAATGAAATGACCTCATATTAAAACCTTTGAAAATAAAATGTTCAAAATATTAATATTTTCCAAGAAGATATGAAATAAATATTAATGTTATAATAATAATATTAAAAATGAAATACCTCAGAAAATATTAATATCCCAAAAATAATAAAAAAGAAACAAAAATTACCATTTCCAAGAAAATATTATTATATTAATAAAATATCCTCAGAACACTAAAACAAATTTTAAAAAAATAAAGAAAAATATTTAATAAAATGCTATAAAAAAAGTATAATTGAGAAATTTGAATAAAATGAATAAAACAAAGATAACAGAAATATTTAAAGAATTTAAATATCTATAAAGGAAATAAAATGACACAGAAAATATTTCGAATATTTAATAAAATATCATCAAAATGTCCCCTAAAAACATAAATATCTAAAATGTTTGTTTTTATTTATCATAAAATGTCCCAGGAAATATTTAATAAAATATTAAGAAAATATTAATAAAAAATATTAGAAATATAACGTCAGAAAAATGTCCCAAAAAATTCAAATAAATAATTTCTCAAAAATTCTGATTCTGAAAAAATTAAAGAAAAATATTAAATAAAATGCTTTTAAAAAGTATTAGAACCATTAGTATTAGAGAAATATTCATTAATTGTCCCAGAAGCATTAACGTGTCGCCCATAAATGAAAAAAACAAAGACAACAGAAACATTTACAAAATTTAAATATCTATAAAATAAATGAAATGACGGAGAAAATATTTAAAATATTTAATAAATATCATCAAAATGTTCATAAAATGTCTTCTAAAAATCTTAATATCTAAAATGTTTGTTTGCTTTTTATTTATCATAAAATATCTCAGGAAATATTTCATAAAATATTCAGAAAATATCCTCAAAATATTAATGAAATGCTAAAGAAATCAGAAAAATATTCCAAAAAATAAAATAAATAAAACCAAAAATTCTGACTTTCCCTCCGATGAATATGAGACCTTTGTGTGTGGTTGTTGTTGTTGTTTTATTCTACGTGTCCATTCAGCAGTGAATCAGACTGAGTGTAAAACCTGCTGAACAGGAACAACAACCTGCAGGAAAACACACGTTCAGATGTTTATCAGTGGGTCATAAAAACGTGGCTCTTTAATGATTCATGCTTCAGGATTGAGGCAGAAACAGCTTCAGCAGACGTTCTTCTACAGTATTTAATGAGGATTAACGTTAGTGGAATAAAAGCAGCAGAAGAAAACCTCTGAGGGCTTCAGATGAGAGGAAGGTCTGAAGGTTTGGTTAGAAGATCATCCACCTCCTCCTGGAGAGCAGCAGCTTTTTCATTCAGCAGCATCTGGAACACAACAGACATGAAACCTGACCAACAAAACTCATTATATACTATCATACAGTTTATACACACACACACACACACACACACACACACACACACACACACACACACACACACACACACACACACACACACACACACACACACACACACACACACACACACACACACACACTGGGATGGATAGAGATGATAGAGACACAATATGATCAAATATACACACAAAACAACCACAAAGAGACACAAAACAACCACAAAGAGACGCAGAATGACCACAAAGAGACACAGAATGACCACAAAGAGACACAAAACGACCACAAAGAGACACAAAATGACCACAAAGAGACACAGAATGACCACAAAGAGACACAAAATCAAACTAAATTGACACAAAAATAACACCAAAAACATGCAAAATAGTC
Source organism: Amphiprion ocellaris (assembly GCF_022539595.1). NCBI lineage: Eukaryota > Metazoa > Chordata > Actinopteri > Pomacentridae > Amphiprion > Amphiprion ocellaris. The sequence continues at coordinate 33,245,547 of NC_072782.1, read as the reverse complement.
ATAAATACACAACAAAATATCAACAGACATAAAATGACTCAACAGGACTACTAGCTGTGTTTTAAACTTCCTGATTGTGCAGCTGCTGAATGAAGTCATGCAGGAGATAAAACTGTAATCAGCTCAAGTCCACATGATGGAGAACATGATCTGGTTGATTTAATCTGAACTGGAGAGTGTGTGTTTACTGTGTCTTATCTGTGTACTGTACCTGTGTGTAGCTGAGTAACAGGATAAGAAGTGTTGTTGGTTTTTTGTGTGTTCTAAAGCAGATTTCATCAACTAAACACGTTAGCTGCTAAGAAAACACAGTAAAGGGTCTATATTGTGGACATTTACACGTCTGTAGTTGTGTTTTTGGGGTGTAATCGAACATGTTTTCATGTTTAAAACCTCTGAATACAGAAACCTGCTGACAGATCGGACCATTTATCAGACAGAAACTGCAAAAATACACAAAAAAATGGACAGATTTTCAACTTCCTGACTGTCCTGAGGAGGCCATCATACTGCCACCACCATGCTTCACTGATGACTCACTTTAGCAGAAGCTACGATCTGATTGGCCTGTTTCCTGGACAGGTGTTCTATGGTTCTGGTTAGAAAAGCAACATCGGCGTTGGCCAGGTGGGTCAGAGTCCTGTAGCCAGCATTATACAGCTGCTTCGCCCTGGACTGGAAACAGGCAGGAAATGGACAGAAAACTTTATCAAAATGTATAGAAAAAACAAGATTTTACAACTTTTCTTTTTCTTTTTTCATAACTGATAAGGTCATTTTCAGTAAAAATATTACACATTAGGTGACAATTTTAAAGAACTATGGACAATTTTAAAGGGATTGTTGACAATCTTTGTCTTATTTTGGACAGATCTGGAGTCACTTGAGACATTTTAAAGTCATTTAGGACGAGTGTTAATAAATGTTTGACAATATCATATTTTGGATCAATTTCAAGTAATTCTGGACAATTCCCAGTCATTTTAAACAGGTTTGAGATGTAAATATCTAAAAACTGGAACCTTGTCTGGTCCAACTTTAACCAATCAGGTTCTATTGATTTTAGAGCCTCAACAGTTGGAGAAATGTGGACCAAAGACTGCATTTTAGTAGAAATATGGAAGTTTTTCTGTGTAAATAATCAGCAGAAAATCAATATTCTCTGACAAAGATCAGCGATACAAAACAGATTCATTTAAACCAAAAACACTTTAGAATAAATGTCCTTTTCAGACTAAAACAAAGCAGTAACTCATGAACTGATACTTTTATTAATAATTCAAATCAAATGATGTGAAAACAGACGTCAGAGGATTAAATAAATCACAGTATCTGTCCTTCAGAAGTTAATTCAGCTGTTTGATAAACAGCATCCTGTCTTTAATTATTTGTTATTTGGGACCAAAAACTAGATTTTATAAAATATTCTGGATGACTTATAGGAATTTCATCTTTTCAGACTTAGACATTTTCTATTTTCACCTTAAAAAACAAACCTGTGAAGCTATTTTAAAGGTTTATTATCTCCATAAATAAAACTATCAGCCATGAAATGTGGTGAGAACAGACAGAATAGTTTCATCAGGTCACAACAATTAGATGGATCCAGCACAGGACAGTTTAATTATTAGACTTTAAAATGGAATAAAGGTGCTCAATCTCCAGTCCAGGCTGGTCTAGTGTCTCCATAAAGTTCCTGTAAGGGTTTATCTATGGATGGATCCATGTTTCTACTAAAATCCAGTCTTTGGTCCACATTTCTCTAACTGTTGAGGCTTTAACATCAGTAGAATTTCCTGAATTGTCTAAACTGATCCACTAATGACTGAAGGACCTATCTATGGATCTATGTTTGGGGTTCCAGAAGTTCCAGAGGTTCCACCACTGACCTCCATGACTCCAGCCACCTCCATCAGAGGAATAAGTTCAGCTTTCACGCAGTAACTCAACCTCCTGGTCAGCTCCGTCAGCAGAGCTCTGTACGGCCACAACTCCTCCAGCTCCTGCAGAAAACCAACAACAAACCAGCATTTAGACCAGGAGAGTCCAACTCATCTTAGTGCAGGTTCCACATTTAGTCCAGTCTGATCTCCAGTAAAACCACAGCAGAATAACCTAGAAATAACCACAACTCCTAATGGTTCCTAATGTTCACATTTACGGAATTATCTTTTTACTAAACATCATGAACAACCTGAAATTTATCAAGAAAAATAAATTAAATTTCAGCAACATTCAGCCTCAGTTTATCATTTTTACTTTAAAAAAGTCAAAAAACAAAAACAAGCAAAATATTACAAAAATGAGATACAAAATAACAAAAGTGAGACACAAAATGACAAAAGTGAGAAACAAAATGACAAAAAATGACACAAACGCCATGAAACAAAACAAAGAGACAAAAAATTAGACAAACAAGTTACAAAGCGACAAAAAGTGGACAAACAACACAAAAAATTACAAGAGCGTGAAACAAAATGACAAAAACGACACAAAACAATAAATAAAGCAAAACACAATGACAAAAATGAGACAAAAACACAAGCGAGACAAAAAGGAAACATAAAACGACAAAAACACGAGACGAACAACAAAAGTCAGACAAAAAATGACAAAAAATTTTAAAAAACAAGACAAAATATTACAAAAATGAGACACAAAATGACAAAAAATTAGACAAATGACATGAAACAAAACAAAAAAAGAGAAAAAAATTGACAAAAAAGTTTCAAAGCAACAAGAAAATGAACACAAGTGGAAAAAAACACAAAATGACAAAAACGACACAAAATAATAAATATAGCAAAACCCAAAATGACAACAATTAGACAAAAAACACAAGCGAGACAAAAAGGAAACACAAAATGACAAAAAACAAAATGATAAAAGCACGAGACAAACGACAAAAAAAGACAAGACAAAAAAATTACAAAAACAAGACAAAATATTTAAAAAATGAGACAAAAAGGGACAAAAAATTAGATAAACAAGTTACAAAGTGACAAAAAATGGACAAAAAACACAAGCGAGACAAAAAGCGAAAGACCAACCAACAAAAACGAGAAACAAAACAACAAAAACATGAGATAAACAATAAAAGTCTGACAAAAAAAGACAAAAACAAGACAAAATATTAACAAAAATGAGACATAAAACAAAAGAACAATGAACAATCTAGTATTGTACTTTCTGATCAAAACAACTTGTCTAGAAATTATATTAAATTTATAGTTTTACAAATTTACAATCTGCAGTTAATGTCCTCTGGAATTTTTACACTTTGAGGACTGGATTGGACCCTCTGGAGGACCGGATTTAGACCCTGTGGAGGACCGGATTGGACCCTCTGGAGGGCCGGTTTTAGACCCTCTGGAGGGCCGGATTGGACCCTCTGGAGGACCGGATTTAGACCCTGTGGAGGACCGGATTGGACCCTCTGGAGGACCGGTTTTAGACCCTCTGGAGGACCGGATTGGACCCTCTGGAGGGCCGGTTTTAGACCCTGTGGAGGGCCGGATTGGACCCTCTGGAGGACCGGTTTTAGACCCTCTGGAGGACCGGTTTTAGACCCTCTGGAGGACCGGATTGGACCCTCTGGAGGACCGGATTGGACCCTCTGGAGGACCGGATTGGACCCTCTGGAGGGCCGCTTTTGTTCCGTGGGCCGTATGTTGGGCACCCCTGGTTTAGACCTTCAGACTGTGGACTCCTGGAGACTTTTTTTCAAACTAAAACACATGAAGTCGACCAAACAAAAGCCTGAAAGAGCAGAAATGTTAAATCTTGTCATAGTTCCAGATGTTTGTGTCGTTCGGTCCTGCCCTACGGCTGATTCATCACGTTCCTGGTCTCCACTAGAACCTGTTGAGCTGCTTTAAGGAACACAAACACATTATTTATTACTGCAGCTGCCCAGTAGCTCCTCCCCAGGCTGCTCTGATTGGTCGACCACAGCCAGGTGAGGAGGTCAGCCAGAAGGAAGCTAGCAGTTAGCAGGAGTTATGCTAGCGTGATGTTGTAGATGATTAACAGAAGAAAAGGTTCCAGCAGGTGGAGTTCATCTAAAGTCTGCAGACCTTTAAGGATCTAAAGGAGCAGCTATAAACACAGAGAAGGAAAGGAGGAAGTGAAAAGCAGAAGCAGCTCAGATTCCTGCCTTTATGATGTGTCTGCGGCTAGAGCTAACTCTGAACTCTACCACAGATTAAAGATAGTTCCAGGACCTGACAACCATCCAGAATAACTTAGAAATGATCAGAAAACGGCAGAAATGGTGGGAAAATGACTTAAAATGTTTATAAAATGACTCCAAACTTGTCCAGAATAATTTACAAATTCCCTAAAATGATTCAAACTGATCTTTGCAGATGTTTTATGAGAATAAACAGCAGTTATATAAAACAATGAAGTAAAGGAGGAACCAAAAAGGAGAATGTGCAGTAATTCATGTCGTTATTGAGTCTCTGTGCGTCTTACAAGTAAGCATTCAAAATAACAAAAACAGAACTCCAGACTAAGCGAAATCTGTCCAGAATGACTCAAACATCATCCACAATAACGAAGAAATGTCTAAAATGATTTAAAATCTGTCCAAAAACAACTTGATATTTGTCTACAGTCATTCAACAAATGTCCAAAATGACTCATAATCATGATTTAGAGCAAATATGGCAACACAAGGTCCCAGCTTTTACATATTTGGACTTGAAATTTGTCCAAAATCACTCAAAGTTTAACCAAAACAAGGTAAAGATTGTTTAGAACCCCACAAATTAGTTCAAAATTAATCAAATTTGCAGATTAAAATCACTCAAAATGAATCTAAAATGGCAATGATCAATAATAAATAATTACATAGATATGATAAGTAATAATTGTGTCCCCAGAAAGACCCTGTAAGTGAATATAATGTGAAAAACTTCATATTTGTCTAATCTTACTTAAAAAATGTCCAGAATAACTTGAAACTTGTCCAGAATCTCTCAAATTTGTCCAAAATGACTCATAATCCTGATGTGTGTCAAATACAGCAAAACAAGGTTCCAGTTTTTACATTTTGACCTGAAACGTCTCCAAAATTACTCAAAATTATCTAAAATTACTGTAAATTTGTCCAAAATAAGTCCAATTTTACCAGAATGACTCAAAAATTAACCAAAATAAGATAAAGATTGACCAGAATCTCTCAAATTAGTTCATAATTAATCAAATTTACAGATTATAATGAATCTAAAATGCCAGCAACGAATAATTCTATAAATCCTCCAGACTGATTCCAGAGATGCAGCAGATCCTCTAGAAACTCTGAAGGAGGAACCTCAGATTAGACTCTCTGGACTCAGTTTGATCAATAACCCGACTGATCAGATCGGTACCTGTGTGAAGAGCAGCACGGCGCTGCAGAACGCTGATGAGGAGCTGAGCAGCGTCTGGACGAAGCCTCGGTTCAGACGGAACCTTTCAGAGACGCTCCACAGGTCGGCCTCCTTCAGAACCCAGAACAGAACCAGAGCCAGGTACATCCGGGTCACCACGGTCTGGTCTACGCTCTGGAACAGAACCAGGATTTATGAACGTTTCTGAATCCACAGAGGAATAAAGCAGAAATGTATTCATTAGTGCTGCTGATTCTCCTAAATGTAAACTATTAACAACACTCAGGTCTGACGCACCACAGTCTCATATCTCATTATTCTATGTGTCATCTGGGTCTCATTTTGGTCATTTTGTCTTTTTTTTGTTGTTTGTTGTATTGTTTGTGTAATCTTGTGTCTCGTATTTCTTGTTTTGTGTCATTTTGTGTCTCATTTATCCCATTTTGTCTCATTTTTGTTTTTGTATGTTGTTGTTTTCTTGAGTTTGTGTCTCATATTTCTTGGTTTTGTGTCATTTTGTGTCTCATGTTGGTTGTTTCGTCTTGTTTCTGTCGATTTTTGCATTGAGTTTTCTCATTTTGTGCCTCATATTTTTTGTTTTGTGTCATGGTGTCTCATTTTTGTTGTTTGTTGTCTTGTTCTTTTTCTCATTTTTAGGTGTCTCTTATTTCTCGTTTTGTGTGATTTTGCATCTCGTTTTAGTGGTTTTGTGTCCAGGTGAGGTGCCTGTGAGTGTTTTTCTGCAGCTCTTCACCTTTTTCACCGTCTGTCCTGCAGCTTTTCTTGCCACGAAACTCTCTGGGACTCCGACGGCGGCCGACATCTTCTGCTCTGCAGCCGACAGCAGCGTGAACTACATCAGAAACACACCTGGTCAGAACACACCTGAGGGGGCGGGGTTAGGGGCGGCGCAGCTCGTACCTGTCTGAAGTAAACCATCCAGTCCGGTCTGCACTGAGGAACCAGGTCGTACGGAGTCACCAGGTAGACCAGGTGGAGGTAGCTGTTCAGCAGGAGACCCTCCAGACCTTTGGACAGATCTTTGTAGAGAAGGTCGCTGAGGGTCAGATCCACCGAGCCTGAAGACAGACGGACACGTTCTCCATTAGTTAGTTAGGACGAAACTCACCCTGCAGCGCCCCCTGCTGGGTCACAACCACAACTGAACTCTAGCAGAGGAAAATCTGAAAGACTCCAAAATTACCCCAAAAAGAGTAAAAATTACCCTGAAACATTCAAATATGCCAGCAAAAACATGGAAAATCACTACAAAAACAAACAAATTTACCATGAAAAGGACCAAAACTACCATAAAACAGGTGAAATTGCAAAAACTTAAATTTGGCTCAAAAAACCCTGCAAAATAACCACAAAAAAACACAAAATCACCCCAATGAGCCAAAACTACCTTGAAAGGTTCAAATACGCCAGGGAAGACACTCAAAATCACCACTAAGTATCAAAACTACCACAAAACAGCTGAAATTGCAACAAAAACTCAAATTTGGCACAAAAAACATAGAAAACTACCCCAAAAAGAGTCAAAATTACCCTGAAATGTTTAAATATGCCAACAAAAACATGGAAAAATCACCACAAAAATGGCCAAATTTACCACAAAAAAACCCCACAAAACTACCAGTAAAGAGGCGAAACTGCGGCAAAAAAATCTAATTTGGCACAAAAAAACATGCAAAATAATCACAAAACGGCCAAAATTACCACAAAAAGACAGAAAATCATCCCAAAAAGAGCCAAAACTACACTGAAAGGTTCAAATATGCCAGGAAAAACATGGAAAATCGCCACAAAAAGTACCAAAACTATTACTAAAAGGACCAAAATTACCACAAAACAGGTGAAATTGTGACAAAAACTCATATTCGGCCCCCCAAAAAAATCAACCAAATACGACTCAAGTTCCTTCCTGACCTCCTCAGAACATCTGGTTCTTCATCTTCAGTAACATTACAGTTGTTGGTAGGCATACTCCAGAACTTTGTCCCAAAATTATTAAAATTTGCCCAAAAATTGTCAAAAACTTCTAGAAAATGACTCAGGATTTTCCCAAATAATTCAAAAAAATGTTCAAGCGGACCTGAAATTTTGTCCAATTCGAAAATTGTCCAGAATTGGTCACATCTGGATGATCTTCAGACTGAGACACCTGGATGGATTTAAACTGATCTGGGCTCAGTTTTTCCCAGAACTCAGATGTGTTTCTCCTCCTAAATGTCATGGTTCTATCTGCTGGACTGATAAAGTTCTGAGGCTCAGAAATGATGGAAAAAGTCCATTAAAAAGTGATAAATCTGGACCCACCTCTATGGACTTCAAGGACCTGGAATATTCTCAGTGAGACGAAACGTAAAGACTGGAAGCAGGAAAGGAGAACGTCCCCTGGAGAAAGTTCTAGAGTAGACCTACTGACAACTGGAGAAAGTTCTAGAGTAGACCTACCTCTAGAACTTTCTCCAGGGGACGTTCTCCTCTATGGACTTCAAGGACCTGGAACTCTGGAAATATTCCCAGTCTGAAGGTAGAACTCTGATCATTGATAAAGTTACTGGAGATGAAGAACCAGATGTTCTGAGGAGGTTCTGACCTTTGTAGGTGGCCTTCCCCAGCCTGGTGACTTTCAGATTGGATCCATCGAGTTCTGCTGTGATCAGATCTTTGTCCTTCAGGAAGTCCAGGCTCTGCTGCAGAACCTCCGTCAGACTCTTGTGGGCACACAGATGCTGCTGCTGAACAAACAGCAGCGTCCAGCGCAGGAAGTCCTGCAGCTGCTGCAGCGACGAGGCCATCTGCAGAAACACCCACAATCAGTAACCAGATACCAGAGGCTGATCCAGGATCTGGTTCAGAGAGTATTCGAGAAAAAACATCTGCATCTGGAAATAAAACATCTGCTGCTGTTACCCGTCACATACCACTGTTGGTTTCTGTCTCATAGTTCGTGTTCTGGGTTATTTTGTGTAAAATTTACTTTGTTTTGTTTCTCTTTTTTGTTGTTTTGTGTCTTGCTGTGTCTCGTTTTGTCTCTTTTTTGCCCTTTAGTGTCTTTTTGTGTCTCATTTTTGTCCTTTAGTGTCTTTTTGTGTCTTGTTTTTGTTGTTTGTCCTCGTTTCTTGTTTTTCTCATTTTATGTCCCGTATCTCTTCTTCGCCCCCTGGTGGTGTAGACTAGCTCTGGTGGAACGTCACCTCACTGAGGGGAAGGAACCTGAGCTGGTGGAGGTGGAGCGATACCAGCTAGATATAGTTGGGCTCACCTCCACGAACATTAAGGGTTCTGGAACCAGAATCCTGGAGAGGGGTTGGACTCTCTCCAGGGTGTGGGGATCTTCAGGAACCCCCGGCTGAGCGTTGCTCTGTTGGAGTTCTCCCTGGAGAACCAGAGGGTTGCCTCTCTGAGGGGAAACTCCGACTGTTGTCTGTTCTTATGCACCAACAGCAGTTCAGTGTTCAGCCTTCTTGGAGTCTCTGGGTGGTTCCTGGAAGGGGGACCGCCTGGGGACTTCATAGTTCTCCTGGGGAACTTCAATGCTCATGTGGGCAACGATGGAGAAACCTGGAGGAGTGATTGGGAGGGACGGCCTGATCTGAACCTGACTGGTGTTCTGTTATTGGACTTCTGTTCTAGTCATAGACTGGTCATAACAAACACCATGTTGGAGCATCAGGTTCTCATCAGTGTACCTGGTACCAGAACACCTTAGACCAAAGGTTGATGATCAACTTCATAGTCGTATCATCAGACCTGCTGCCGTATGTCTCAGACACTCGGATGAAGAGAGGAACAGAGCTGTCAGCTGATCTCCACCTGGTGGTGAGTTGGATCTGATGGAAGACTGCTGGACAGACCTGCTAAACCCAAACGTGTAGTGAGGGTGAACTGGGAACATCTGGAAGAGGACCCTGTCCATGAGGTTTTCAACTCCCACCTCTGGAAGAGTTTCTCCTGCATCCCGGGTGGTTGGGGACGTGGGCTCTCTGATCAGAACCATTCAGTCTCTGTACAACCAAAGTGTTTTTTTTCAGCCTCTACAATGTTTTCATGACAATTAATCAACTGACAGGAAAATAATCAGGAGCGAGTTTAATGACGGAATATTTGTTCCATCATTTGTCAAAAAAAGCTAAATACTGCATCTGAAAATCAAATTTTTGCTGCTTCTCATGATCACACATCGGTTATTTGGGAGTTTGGGGATTTTTGCTGAAACAAAATCAGACATTTAAAGACAGACTTTTACATTTTACAGACCAAGAAATGAATCAGTTAATAAAACAACAACCACCACATTACCTGAAGATGAAAGCTGAGACTTTACAGGCAAACAAACACAGCTCCAGTGTAATAAACTATACAACAGATCAATAAATCAGGTTTACGTTTAATCCCACCAGCGACAGGATCAGACTCAGGATTCCTTTTCCGTCATCCATCATCAGGTTGCTGTAACAGTTTTCCATTGGAGCGCAGACCAGAGATTTAGCCTGAAACCACAATAAAAACACAACACATCTGCATATTACAGCTGAAAGACGTCTGTATCTTCAACAAGATAGCTTCTAACTGAGGCTGCAGTTATTGATTATTTACTGGATGAATCAATCAGCTGTTTGGTCTGAAACATCAGAAACATGTAGATCAGTTTCCTCTAATGTCCCGTTTCATCCAAACACCTTCAGTTTACCGTTTTTATTCATTCCTGTCCTTCTTGTTGTTTTGTGTCTTGTTGTTGTTTACTCACCGTGCTCCTGTCCTTGTCCTGCAGGATGAGAATACTCTCCCCTACAGAGTCGATTCCAGCTCGTCCAGCTCTTCCAACCATCTGCTTGTACTGACTCCTCTTCAGGAAGTCTGAAGCCACGTATGGAGACCTGAGGATCACCCTGGAGGACCACCAGAGACCAGAGGAGACCAGAGGACCACCAGAGACCAGAGGAGACCAGACACCAGAGGAGACCAGAGACCAGAGAAGACCAGAGGAGACCAGAGAAGACCAGAGACCAGAGACCAGAGAAGACCAGAGACCAGAGGAGACCAGAGACCAGAGAAGACCAGAGGAGACCAGAGGAGAACAGAGGAGACCAGAGACCAGAGGAGACCAGAGACCAGAGGAGACCAGACCAGAGGAGATCAGAGGAGACCAGAAACCAGAGGAGACCAGAGACCAGAGGAGACCAGAAACCAGAGGAGATCAGAAACCAGAGGAGATCAGAGACCAGAGGAGACCAGAGACCAGAGGAGACCAGAGACCAGAGGAGACCAGAGAAGACCAGAGACCAGAGGAGACCAGAGACCAGAGGAGACCAGAGGAGACCAGAGGAGACCAGAGAAGACCAGAGACCAGAGAAGACCAGAGACCAGAGGAGACCAGAGACCAGAGGAGACCAGAGACCAGAGGAGACCAGAGGAGACCAGAGACCAGAGGAGACCAGAGACCAGAGAAGACCAGAGGAGACCAGAGGAGAACAGAGGAGAACAGAGGAGACCAGAGACCAGAGGAGACCAGAGACCAGAGGAGACCAGACCAGAGGAGATCAGAGGAGACCAGAAACCAGAGGAGACCAGAGACCAGAGGAGACCAGAAACCAGAGGAGATCAGAGACCAGAGGAGACCAGAGACCAGAGGAGACCAGAGACCAGAGGAGATCAGAGGAGACCAGAAGAGACCAGAAACCAGAGGAGACCAGAGGAGATCAGAGACCAGAGGAGACCAGAGACCAGAGGAGACCAGAGACCAGAGGAGACCAGAGACCAGAGGAGATCAGAGGAGACCAGAAGAGACCAGAAACCAGAGGAGACCAGAGGAGATCAGAGACCAGAGGAGACCAGAGACCAGAGGACATCAGAGGAGACCAGAAACCAGAGGAGACCAGAAACCAGAGGAGACCAGAGGAGATTAGTGACCAGAGGAGACCAGAGACCAGAGGAGAACAGAGGAGACCAGAAACCAGAGGAGACCAGACCAGAGACCAGAGGAGACCAGAGACCAGAGGAGACCAGAGACCAGAGGAGATCAGAGGAGACCAGAAACCAGAGGAGACCAGAGACCAGAGGAGACCAGAGACCAGAGGAGATCAGAGGAGACCAGAGGAGACCAGAAACCAGAGGACAACAGAGACCAGAGGAGATCAGAGGAGACCAGAGGAGACCAGAAACCAGAGGAGACCAGAAACCAAAGGAGACCAGAGACCAGAGGAGACCAGAGGAGACCAGAGGAGAACAGAGGAGACCAGAGGAGACCAGAAACCAGAGGAGACCAGAAACCAAAGGAGACCAGAGACCAGAGGAGACCAGAGACCAGAGGAGACCAGAGAAGACCAGAGACCAGAGAAGACCAGAGGAGACCAGAGGAGACCAGAGGAGATCAGAGGAGACCAGAAACCAGAGGAGACCAGAGACCAGAGGAGACCAGAGACCAGAGGAGAACAGAGACCAGAGGAGACCAGAGACCAGAGGAGAACAGAGACCAGAGGAGAACAGAGACCAGAGGAGAACAGAGGAGACCAGAAACCAGAGGAGATCAGAGGAGACCAGAGGAGACCAGAAACCAAAGGAGACCAGAGACCAGAGGAGACCAGAGACCAGAGGAGACCAGAGACCAGAGGAGATCAGAGGAGACCAGAAACCAGAGGAGACCAGAGAAGACCAGAGGAGACCAGAGGAGATTAGAGACCAGAGGAGACCAGAGACCAGAGGAGAACAGAGGAGACCAGAAATCAGAGGAGACCAGAAACCAGAGGAGACCAGGCCAGAGACCAGAGGAGATCAGAGGACACCAGAGGAGACCAGAGGAGACTGGTTAGAAGGATTATATGGATGTGTGACGGCAGAGAAGAAGCTTTTACTGAGAGAAAGTCAAAAGTTCTGAACCAGAGGAGAACCGAGGGAGAACCAGACCGAAATCATGGACAATTTTAACCTCCATGGAGACAGGAAGGGTTTAGAGCAGGATTATGTCCTTTAGTTGGTTTCAAAACCAGCTGAGTTAAAGTGTTCTGTCTAAGTTGTGTCGTTTCTCCCCTTGTTTGTCCTCTGCTTATCATCAGTAGATGTTCCACCATGCTGGATGGATCTATAACAACTAGAAGATGCTCCACCATGCTGGATGGATCTATAACAACTAGAAGATGTTCCACCATGCTGGATGGATCTCCAACTACTAGAAGATGTTCCACCATGCTGGATGGATCTATAACTACTAGAAGATGTTCCACCATGCTGGATGGATCTCCAACTACTAGAAGATGCTCCACCATGCTTGATGGATCTCCAACTACTAGAAGATGTTCCACCATGCTGGATGGATCTATAACTACTAGATGTTCCACCATGTTGGATGGATCTATAACAACTAGAAGATGCTCCACCATGCTGGATGGATCTCCAACTACTAGAAGATGTTCCACCATGCTGGATGGATCTATAACTACTAGATGTTCCACCATGTTGGATGGATCTATAACTACTGGAAGATGCTCCACCATGCTGGATGGATCTATAACTACTGGAAGATGCTCCACCATGCTGGATGGATCTCCACATACTAGAAGATGCTCCACCATGCTGGATGGATCTATAACTACTGGAAGATTTTCCACCATGCTGGATGGATCTATAACTACTAGATGTTCCACCATGTTGGATGGATCTATAACTACTAGAAGATGCTCCACCATGCTGGATGGATCTCCACATACTAGAAGATGTTCCACCATGCTGGATGGATCTCCACATACTAGAAGATGTTCCACCATGCTGGATGGATCTCCAACTACTAGAAGATGTTCCACCATGCTGGATGGATCTCCAACTACTAGAAGATGCTCCACCATGCTGGATGGATCTATAACAAGTAGAAGATGCTCCACCATGCTGGATGGATCTATAACTACTAGAAGATGCTCCACCATGCTGGATGGATCTCCAGCAGCCTGTATTTATTGATAATAATTTAATAACTCAGACGCCAGTCTCACCTGCGTGCAGGTAGGTTGATTCCTGCTGCCAGGGTGGAGGTACAGGTGAGCAGACAGAGGGTTCCTCTGGAGTAGGCCTCCTCCAACAGCCTCCTCTCCTCAGAGGTCAGTCCACTGTGGTGGTAGGCCACTCCGTACGGAACCGTCCTGCTGAGAACCGGACACACCGTCCCGTTACCGCCGTCCTTCAGATCCCGGAGCAGCATTGCCTTATCGGCCTCCTGGTGCTGCAGGAACTCCCTGAAAGAACCAGGAGAACATCTATAAACACAGAGGGGGACACAGAAGGAGAACCAGGAGAATATCTATCAACACCGAGGAGGACAGCAGAACCAGGAGAACCCACACTCACTCCTTCAGGTATCTGCAAATCATCTGAGCCACGTTCTCACAGTTCTTCTTGGTGGGACAGAACACCAGACAGGAGTGGGTGGGAATCACCTCGGTTACCAGGGCGATGATGTGGTCCGGGTCCATCTTCTGCATGGAGCTGGAATACTGCAGAATCGAACCAGAAGAACCAGAACTTAGATTATTGTAGACACAGTAGATGTTCCTGCAGAACCCAACCAATAGCAGCACAGAGACTCCATCAGGAGAAGGAAAACTCAAACTTCTTCCTTGTTCTTACTTTGAAGCTGAGCAGACGAGAGAACTTGAAGCAGTTTTCCTCCTTTGGGTCGACCTCGTAGATGGTGTCGTTCACTTTAACGAATTCTTTCAGCTCCACCTGAAACCAGCAGAAAAACTGTTGAATGTAGAAAAAAACATTTTGAAACTTAAAAAAGTCAAAAAAAAGAGAGAAGACGATAAAATTCAGTCGTTCTGGATGACTGAATAATGTTGGACACGTTTTTGTTGTTTTGATGAAAGTTTTAGGCAGTTTTTTCATATTGCGAGTCATTTTATAGAACCTTTTTGTCATTTTTGACATTGATTTAAGTAATTCTGGACTGTTTTTTGTAATTTTAGATAAAGTTTGAGTCATTTTGAGTAAGTTTATGTCATTTTGGTCAAATTTTTTTTCGTCAATTTCCACATTTTTGATCAGTCTGATTAATTTTTGGGGGGATTTCAAAAGCTTGAGTCATTTTTTAGCATTGATTTTGTAATTTTTGAACATTTTGAATGATTGTGAACAAATATGTGTAATTTTAGGCAAGTTTTTTATATATTTTGAACACATTGTGAGTCACTTTGGACAGGCTTTTGTCATTTTAGACATGTTTGAGCCATTTTGGATGATTTTAAGGATTTTTTTTGTCATTCTAGATAAAGTTCGAGTCATTTTGGTGAAGTTTATGTCATGTTTTGGTCAAATTCTGAGTCTTTCTGAACAAGTTTTAAGTAATTTATGACATGTTTTGAGTTATTTTGAGATTTTGATCCAATTTTTGGTCAATTTTCACAACTTTTGATCATAGTCTGATCAGCTTATTTGGTGGTTTCAACAAAGTCTGAGGCATGTTTTTTTTATTTTGTCCTTTTTGACAGTTGTGAACAATGAGTAATTTTAGGCAAATTTTTTAAATATATTTTGAACACATTTTGAGTCACTTTGGACAGGTTTTTGTCATTTCTAACAGCAGTTCATCAGCGTATAGAGGAGTCACCTACAGGCCTGAAGTCACTGCTGTAGTTTTCTGCCCTCAGAAACGTCTGCAGGTCTCTGATGTTTCCCAGGGTGGCGCTCATCCCAATGATCTGAGTCGTTTCTGTGAAAGAACAGAGGGTTCTTGTAATTCTCTGCAGGTTTACAGGTTTAAAGGGACTCTAAGAGGAACTTACTGCTCATAAACTGAACCTTGGCCAGAGTCATTTCAATCACAGCTCCTCTGCTGCCGTCGCCCAGCATGTGAAGCTGCAGACAGAAGAAGAAAACCTGTTAACCTGCTGCTGCTTTCATCCACAGCAGACTTACTTACTTCCAGATCAGAGCGTCTACAAAGGAACAAAACATTTAGCAACAGGAATCTGGAACTGAACCAAACAGGATTTTACTTTATGATCAAAACAACAAAAGTCAGGCAAAAAAACAACGAAAATAAGAGAAAATATTACAAAAATGAGACACAAAATTATTTCACAAATTACACAAAAAAATTACACAAAACGACAAAAAATTACACAAATGACACAAAAAAATGGTCCAACGACAAATACGAGACAAAAAAACGACAAAAATGAGAAACAAAACAACAAAAATATGAGAAACGACGTAAGTCAGACAAAAAAAAAGACAAAAAATTACATACTGAGACACAAAATGACAAAAAATTAGGCAAATGACAAAAAGTGAGACAACTGAAACAAAAAACAAGAGATAAAAAAATTCAACAAAAAGTTACAAAACGACAAAAACAAGGACAAACAACACAAGCGATACAAAAACCCACAAGATGACAAAAACGAGACAAAAAATAACGAATAAAGCAAAACACAAAAAGACAAAAATAAGATAAAAAACACAAGTGAGACAAGAGGAAACACAAAATGACAAAAACGAGAAACAAAGCGACAAAAGTCAGACAGAAAAAAGACAAAAAACAACAAAAACAAGACAAAATATTACCAAAATGAGACAGAAATTACACAAAAAGACAAAGAATGAGACAAACGACACAAAAAATGGTCAAACGACAAAAACACAAGACAAACCACACAAAAATCTGACAAAAAAAGACAAAGAAACGACAAAAACAAGACAAAATATTCCAAAAATGAGACACTAAATGACAAAAGAACAAAGAACAATCTAGTATTTTACTTTATGATCAAAACAATTTGTCATGGTCAAGAAATTTTAAATTTATAGTTTTACTCATTTAAAATTTGTCATAATGTGTTCTCTATAATTGTTACACTTTGAGGGCCAGATTGGAACCTCTGGAGGGCTGGTTTTGGCCCGTGGGCCTCATGTTGGAGCCCTCCTCCAGAAAGTTCCTACCTCATCCACCACCAGCAGCCCCAGGTCCTCCAGCCGGCTGGTGTCTATCAGAGAGTTCACCAGGCTGTGGGCCTTCTCGATGGTCGCCACGTAGACGGACTTCTTGTTGCGTCTCTTCACCGGAGGAAACCTTCCCTTACTGCCGGCGTACTCCTCCACCATGAAGTCCAGCTCCAGGCCGAAGCTGGCCAGCCCTCGGACCTGGAACCAACCAAGAACCAGAACTTAGATTATGCTATTTAAGTTAGAATGAAGTGCAGTGACACTGGGAGACGGTATCCCACAGGGCTCTATACTGGGTCCTCTTTAATTCTAATAAAATGGCATTAAATATCATGCTGTAACACACACATTCATGTATTATTGAAGTTTGTGTCAAGTTTTTTGCCATTCTGTGTTGTTTTTGTCCTTTTGTGTCTTGTGTCATTTTGTGTCTTGTTTTGTTCATTTTGTGTTTCGTTTTTTTCATTTTGTGTCTTGGTTTTGTCGTTTTGTATCTTGGTTTTTTCATTTTGTGTCATTTTTGTCATTTTGTGTTCCATTTTTGTCATTTCAGGCCTCGTTTCTTCAGGTTTGCATCTCATTTTTGTGGTTTTGTTTCTTGTTTTTGTTGCTTTGTGTGTCTTTGTGACAGTTTTGTCTCTGTGATTGATTTGCTTACTGCTTTTGTCACTCTGTCATTTTTCTGATTTTATGTTTCCTTAATGTCATTTTAGGTCTTTATTCTGTTTTGTCTTGTTTTTGTTGTTTGTGTGAAAACTGTGGACTTTTATTGTCGTTTTGTGTCTCCTTTTTGTAGTTATGTGTCTTGTTTCTGCTGTGATATTTGTCTATCTCCAGACCTTTCCTCTCTACTCTGCTCATCATCAGTAGAAAGATGTTTCACCATGCTGGACGGATCTCCAACAACCTGCTCCTCTGTTCTCTGTTTTTGAGCCATGCTGCATTTATTTATTCATCCAGGAGGTTTTACTTTCCTCTCAGCCTCACCTTCTCCTGGACCAGAGATATGTACGGCAGGATGAACAAACAGTCCTTCTTCCTGCACAGCAGCTCTCTGAGGATCAGGATCTCTGCCACCAGAGTTTTACCTCCACTGGTCGGTAACGAGTAGATCAGGTTTTTCCTCTGCTGGACGCAGTCCAGGTTCAGACACGTCTGCTGCCAGTCTGCAGGAACAAACACAAGAAACACTGGGGTCACTAAAGAGACACAAAGAGACAGAAAATAGAATAAAAAGACACAAAACAACCACAAAGAGACACAAAATAGAGAAAAAGACAAAAAACAACCACAAAGACACACAAAATAGAATTAAAAATGCACAAAACTACCACAAAACAACCAAAGAGATGTGCAGCTGATTATTTTCCAGATTTAACTGTCTTCTCGTTTCTTTCTCACCGTACAGGCTGCTGATTCCTCTCAGGTCCATCATCAGGTCCTTGACTCTGGTCGGGAGTCCGTAGAACGGTCCCAGGTCGGGAGTCTCGGTCGACACCGTCTCCATGGCCTGCACGGCGACGCTCATCTCCTCGGAAACCACCGTCTCCTTCAGCGCCGCCGTCCGAGAGACGCCGGCCGGAACGACGGCGTTCCCGATCATCGTCCTCTTCAGCTGGTCGGCGACGCTCCTCCTCCTCCTGGTTCTGTCCTCCGTCTTTGTTTCCGGTCCCGCCTCTTTCCTGACAGACGTCGTCGAGGTTTGATGTCCGTCCTGCAGTCGACTCCTCTTCGCCTGGTCTCGGACTTCCTGTTGGAACTGCAGCTGGCTGGGCGGTAAGTCCTCCAGAGGTTCCTCGTCCCCGATGGCGTCCAGGATGGAGTCTGTGAGGACTTCGTCATGTTTCCCGTCCAGCTGATCAGTAGCTCGCTGTCTTTCATTCTGTTCAGCATCGTCCAGCTTTGCCAGCAGCGAACTGTCCTCCAGGAAGCTGTCATAGTCGGCGAATAAATCCTCGCTGTCGCTGCAGAACTGGAGACGAAACACAAGAGTCAGAGAGTCAAACATCCCAACGAGACGATTAATCAGTTAAACAGAGACATAAAACAACCACAAGGAGACACAAAATAGAATAAAAAGATACAAAATCACCACAAAGAGACACAAAACCACAACAAAGAGACACTAAACACAGTAACTGACTTCCAGAGATGCTGCTTCTTCAGCCATGGTGCTGCTGGTTCTCCTGCCGGTGGAACATCTCGGTAAGCCGCCTCCACCTGCCCTCCTCCCGGCGGGTGTCAGCTCTGTCTCCGGGACGGAGCTCCACCTCCTCCCGGCGGGTGTCGCCTGGGTCTTCAGCCCGTCTCTGGACCTCTTTCTCGGACAGACTCGCTTGATTTTGACCTGCAGCCTCCCAGAGTTCATCCCTGAGCTACATGTCAGACGCCGAGCTGGTGAACAAACACAGCTAACAAGCACTCTAAACCACTTAATTTAATAAATCTGCTGTCAGCACAGACTCCTGCTCATCACTAACTAGTTCTGCTTCACTAACCTGCTGGTTATAATCCGGTAGAAACTAGATAGTGTCCAGATAAAACCTTTAATGTTCAGGCTTAGCTTTGAGCTAACAGCTAACTCCTCGGTTTGGTCCCTCCGCTGGTCCCTAATCGGCTACAGGATACAACAGCTGATCAAAACAGTCCCTAAACTTTTAAAAAGTCTAAATAATTCAACAAAAAGCAATTTAAATCGTTTGAAATTAATAATGAATCTACAACATTCAAAGAGTCTGCAGAAGCTCAGCGGGCATCACATTCAAATAACCGGAAAGGGGAAGGAGCGAGAGAGAAATCCCTCCGTCACTTCCGGCTTCGTTAGTTAGCTAGTTAGCGGGTAGAACTACCTTAGAACTACCACAAAGCGACGACAAATACACACAAATCACTCACAAAGAGACACAAAACGGCCACAAAGAGAAATAAAACGAAAACAAATAAACACAAAACAACCAGAAAGAGAGACAAAACGACGACAAATAAACACAAAACAACCACAAATAGACACAAAACGACCACAAAGAGATACAAAACGACCACAAACACAAAACAACCACAAAGAGACACAAAATAATTGCAGACGAAAGCTAGCTTAGAGCTAACCAATTTACTGCATTTATTTTACCCAAATATCAACCAAATAACACAATTTTACGTCACTTAATATCTGCTTTATTTACAAATAGACAAAAACAACCACAAAGAACCACAAAACAACCACAAAGAAACACAAAACGACTACAAAGACACACAAAACAACCACAAAGAGACACAAAACGACCACAAAGATACAAAAAACTACAAAGACACATAAAACAACTACAGAGACACAAAACAACCACAGAGACACAAAACAGCCACAAAGAGACACAAAATGACCACAAAGATACAAAAAACAACCACAAAGATACAAAAAACAACCACAAAGAGACAACAAACAACCACAAAGAGACAAAAAACGACCACAAAGAGACAAAAAACAACCACAAAGAGACAAAAAACAACCACAAACACACACGGAACAACCACAAAGAGACAAAAAACAACCACAAAGAGACACAAAACAACCACAAAGAGACACAAAATGACCACAAAGAGACAAAAAAACAACCACAAAGAGACAAAAAAAACCAACCACAAAGAGACACAAAACAACTACATTTGTGTGATGTGGGTTAAAACTGGTGTAGCTTCTGGTGAACAGACACAGATGTAACCTGAGACTTTTAATGTCCTTTAAACTGTCAGTGAGAATATGAACTTTAGCAACTGTGTTACTACTTCTCTCATCCGGGATGATTTCTATCTTGTCCTGTTTTAACTTTGACGGAAGTGGCGTTTAACCGCATCCTGAAAACATCTGCAAGCGTGATCGATGAAATCATATTATTGTAAACTTATAACATGTGGTGCTTTATAAAATCGCATATTACATGTATTTTTTTGTTTCGTCTTTAAAACGGTTTATCTACAAAAACAAACCGTCATTTTCAGAAGCGGTCGGAACTAAACAGTGCAAATCTCGCTGACGCTCCGGAGTCTTTAGTTTCCGGCTCCACTTCCTGTCCGCTGTCGGGTCAAAATGTCGTCTCTGAGATGTTTTCAGCGGTTAAAGAGTGTTTTCTGTGTCCAAGTGAACTCAGGTGAGTCCTGTTGTCAGCTCAGTGTGAAGCTGTTTGATCGGTTTCAATTAATTTGAGGTTAAATTAGAATTTACTGTGATGCTAAGGCTGCTAATGCTAAGGCTGCTAATGCTAACGCTAGCTGTGTTCCCGGTCAGGAGTCCGGAGGATCTCAGCAGCTCCATCTTCAGTCCAGCAGAAAGAGTCGGTGCGTCTCCAGCACGCTATAAACTGATTATTAGAGGTTATTACTGAGGTTTAAGGTTAATATTTTATCTGTTTTCAGCTCGTAACGATGGAGAATCCGTATAAAGAGGCTCAGAAAGGCTGCGTCCTCTGTAGCATCACGGTGGATTATAAAAACATCCAGGTGGGGGAAGATGAAAATACTCATTTATAACCTTAATATTCCACTGTTTGATAGTTATATCACAATGAGACACAAAACAACCACAAACAAACACAAAACCACAAAGAGACACAAAATAACCACAGACACAAAACCACCACAAATAAACAAAACCACCACAAATAAACAAAACCACCACAAATAAACAGTTTATTTACTATTATCTTTTCAATCAGTTCAATAGTTCTTGCTCGTTGTTGTCCTGTTTTTTTTTTTTTTTTTTTTTACTGTTTTGTCTTTATTTTTTCACACATTTTCTGTCTGTTTCCTGCTTTCATCAGATAAATCTGAGGATGTAAAGAGCAGAACTCAATAAATCAAAGAAATAATAAGCATCTGTTTTTATATTTACTTAACCGTTTTAGTGACTTTTTTTTTAGTAAGTTTGGTCAAATTCTCATGATTTAATTTTGACTTTTGAAGTGAAATAAGATTTAAGCTTTTTAAATGTAATGATTTTTGGTAAAATTTTGATTTTTAGCTCAAATATTTTGCCTTAATTTAATATTTGAATATTTTATCTCAGATTTAGATTTTAATCTGCTGATTTTTAGGTAAATTTTGTATTTTTTACTCCTTTTTTGATTAATTAACCAAATATTTGGACTTTTTATCATCAGTTTTTATTTGACAAACAATAATTTCAACTTTTTAGGGCAAAATTTGGATGCTTTGGGTGTGGTTTTGATTTGATTAAGAATTAAATATTTTTTAAATTAAATATTGAATTTTGGTTTCTTAGCTCAAATTTTTTCCCAAGTTTATCTCATAACTGGAATGTGTAAATAGATGATTTTTAAATTCAGACTTTATTTGTAGAGTTCTAACACAAAACTAGACTGAAAATGTGTCAAAATAACATAAATCCTGTCAATAATTACCCCCAAAATAGTCCAAAACGAATACAGCTTTTCTAAAATTTGTCTAAATTGTGTCTGAAATCAGGAGAAATCCGTCCAATATGACTTAAGTTTATACAAAACTGATCCAAAATGACAAAATAAAGTCTAAAATGACTAAAATGTGTCAAATTGCTTCATTAATGACTCCGACATCCCTCACTAAAACACTTACTGTTGGCTTTTCTTATAATTCTCCACCTCCAGCTCCAGCTGAATCATTTTCTGACTGAAAACTGAATATTTTCTGGGACTGTTTATCGAGTAAAACAGGACATTTAAAGGCAGCGCTCTAATTAGTAAAACTGGAGCTGAATATTCAGAGCAGCGTTACTCAACCATCTTTAAATATTAAACCAAATGTTAATTAGTCTGGAAACGTGAATAAATGGGGAGAAAAAATAGAAATAAAATATGAGCAAAACATCTGACGATATTAATAAAATGCAGAAAAAAAATATTGCCGTCTAAAATGTGGAAAAAATTGAATAAATTTAAATATTACAAAAAAAATGCATAAAATGATAATTGAATGTCCTAAAAATATTGTTTTAAAATATGAATAAACTAGAAAAAATCTGAATGAAATGTCAGATAATATTCATATAACTCCAGGAAATAATCATAAAATGTCTGAAGAAATTAATAAAATGTCCAAAAATAGGATTAAAATGTCCTAAAAATATTCATATACTTTGATAATGTGAATGAAATTGCAGAAAAATGCAATAAAATATTAGCAAAATGTTTTTAAAAGTATTAAAAACTCATAAAAATGTTGGAATAAATTAAAATATTAAACATTAATTTATGGGAAAATATTAAAATGCCAAAAATACTGAATAAAATGTCAAGAAATATTAATAAAATGTCTAAAGAAATAGTAGTAAAAATATCATTAAAGCTTTGGAAAATATTTGTCTGAAACCATGAATAAAATATCAGAAAATATTACAAAAAAATCTGAACATATTAACTGAATGTTTACAAAATGTTGAAAACTCAGAAATATTCAAAAATGTTGATATGACATTGGAATAAATTAAAATATTATAAAAAATAAAACGGTGTAGAAATGTTAATAAAATGCCAAAAAAATTACAAAACATTCGTAAATATAATTCAAATATTTGTGGAATGTCCAAAAATATTATTAAATATCTTAAAATATGTCCTCAATATTTATATAATTTTGGAAAATAAAAATTTGTTCAAAAATGGGAATAAAATAGAAAAATATTAATAAAGTGACAGATAATATTCATGTAACGTCAGGAAATAATCATAAAATGTCTGAAGAAATTAATAAAACGTCCAAATGTATCAATATTTTGTCCGATAATAAGATTAAAATGTCCTAAAGATATTATTAAAGCTTTGGAAAATGTGAATGAAATTGCAGAAAAATGCAATAAAATGCCAAAAAAAATTCACAAAATGTCTGAAAATATGAGTAAGATGTTTTAAAAGTATTAAAGACTGAGCTTTTGAGTGCGGTTCTGGTCCAGAATAGTTTTTTTACCTGAAACTGCCCCTAAATTAAGGTGTTTTGTTGGTCCTGCAGCTGCTGTCTCAGTTTATTTCTCCGCACACCGGCAGGATCTACGGCCGACACATCACAGGTAAACCCTGAACCAGCGTCCAGAATAACAGAACAAACTGACCTCAGATCTGCTCACGGAGTCGTTTTGTTCCTCAGGTTTATGTGGAAGGAAACAGAAGGAAGTGAGCAAAGCCATAAAGAAAGCTCAAGCTATGGGTGAGTTCTACTGCAGCAGCTTAGACAGAAAATAAAATAACAAAAAAAGCTTTTAGTTCATCAGAAGCTCATTTCTGACAGTAAACAAACAAATAAACACATTTAACTCCTTATTGTTGACTTCTATCCAGAAATATTATCATTTAATATTTCAGGATTTTAAAATTTGACCTTAATCTCAGATTTTTATGTGAGATTTCTGAGTTAATAAATTCTGATGGAGACTTTAAATGTCATATTTATGATTTACTAAAAAATAATGTAGAGTTTAGGTCAAAATTTGATGTTTTTCTCTTGCATGTAGTCATTTATTCACTTTATAATTTATCTCAATATATTTTTGATGTATTAACTGAGGATTTTGAGTTTGTTATTTTCTAAATAAAAAACACAGAAAATATAATAAAAACACAGTAAATACAATAAAAACACAAAAAATCTATTAAAAAGCACAGAAAGTGCTGTAAAAACACGAAAAATGCAATGAAAAAACTCTAAAAAATACAATGAGACACAAAATATACAATAGAAAGCACAGAAAATATATTAAAAAGGACAGGGAAAACAGTAAAAACACAGAAAACACAATAGAAAACAGAAAATACAGTAAAAACAAAAAGATAATAAAAATAACAGAAAATACAATAAAAAAAATAAACAATATAAAAAACTGAAAATGCAAGAAAAGCAAAAATATAAATACACAAAATACTATGAAAATCAACAAATAAAAACTAAAAATATAAAAATATTTTTAAAAAAATATTAAAAACAGACTTTTTATCTGTAATTTAAATTTTTATTTCGTATTTCTGAGTCTCTAATTTTGATGTTTTCTCTCAAACTTTTCCTTCAGTGAAGAGCTGAACTTTAGCCATCATGAATTTGTTTTATTAAATCTGATTTTCTCAGAATAGAATATTTTTCATTATTATCTAAAATTTTTCTTTCATGTTATTTCAGTGCTGACAGAAGTGAGCTTCTACATGTTTGTAAAAATAATCATTTTCTCCTGAATTAAATCAACAGAATCTTTCTTCTGCCTCCAGGTTTCATGTCTGTGACCCACAAACATCCTCAGTTCATGAAGGATCCCAACATCTGTGGAATCAAACTTCTGGATTAATAATCAGTTTATCTTTTAATGTTTCATAACATCTGTGGAATCAAACATCTGGATTAATGGATTATAAAAGCTTCTGTTCATGTATTTAATGTTTGTTATTAAAGTTTCTCTGCTGCCGGTTTGTGAAGTGAAAGTTTCTGAAGCTCCTCAGTTTCGTGTTTTCTTCGACACTAAAACTGACAGAAAAATAAAAAGATTTATTTCATTTTTAAGCAACCTGATAAAAGTAGAATTTATTTCAGAGAACACTGATGCTCTGGTTTAAATTCTCAAAATCTCATTCAGATGTTCCTGATGCCCTGAAGATGAAATAAAATAATAAATCTGTAATAGTAAGGAATAAATGTGACTTTATGTCTAACGTGATCATTTACAGAACTTCTTTGGTTTCTGAACTGATCACATCAGGCTCTGAAACATCAAATAAAGTCAGACTTTCTGCAGATAATTTATCAATTAACTGAGAGAATAAACTGCATAGTAACAGGAATATTAATAAAATGTTAAAGAAATTTGTTACAACTTGGCTCCAAAAGCCGTAATAAACCAGCAGACAACATCAGTATGGTGACTAAAAGGAAGGTTTCTTGCCACGCAACACAACCACACATGTGCAGCGGTGACAGCAAACAAACGCTGAAAGCCGTGCAGCTGGAGCTCCTGTCAGAGAGCTCTGGACTGGAATGAGGGAGGTTTAAGTAGGTGATCCACTGGATCCCAGGTGTGGCTCAATCAGCTGGCGACCCTGACTCATTAAAGGAAAATATAATATATAGAAAATGTCTGAAAAGTGTCCAAATGTCTTAATATAACGTCCAAAAACATTCTTTAAATGTCCTAAAATTATTATTAAAGCTTTGGAAAATATAAATTTGTCTGAAAAGGTGATTAAATTGGGAAAAATTACAAAATCTGAAAATATTTATAAATGTCAAGAAAATTTCATCATCCAAACATATTCATATATTGTCCAAAAACATTATTAAAATGTCCTAAAATATTATTAAAGCTTTGGGAAATATTAATTTGTCTGGAAACGTGAAAAATCTGAGAAAAATTACAAATAAAATATTAGAAAAACATCCGAAAATATTAATGAAATGTCTAAAAAATATTACTGTCCAAAATGTTGAAAAAACATTGGAATAAATTTCAATATTACAAAAAATAAAGTAGAAGAGAAACCAACCAGTGATGTCGCTGTGGCTGCATCCATCTTTATACACAGTCTGTAGCTGAAAACAAAGCAGTCTGCCTAAAAATACTGATGCACTAACTCTAAATCACTGCATGATTCTAGCTGTTTCCAGCTTTTCTTTCACCCTGAGTTATATTTGTGTATTTGCTGCACAGCTGCAGTAGAAGAAGGGACTGGAGGACACTGATTTATTTTGTGATACATTCAATGTCCACTAAAGCTAAAAGAATCTCAGTAATTCCAGTAATGAGGAGGAGCCCTACCTTGCACAGGATATGGACCCAGGTGACCCCTCCTGGAGCCAGGTTCAGTAGGGGAGCTTCCTGGTAAGGAGTCTTGGTCCATGGGGTTTGGTAGGGCACAGACCAGGGAAGCTACATGGACCTCCACCCAGTGGACCCACCACTCATAGAGATGGGCTTTATGGTCAGGTGCAGTGTAAGCTGGGTGTGCTGGACCCTGGTTGTTGGGATGTGGAAGGGTTGGGAGGAGGGGCAGCACTGGATACAAATAGTTGGACTCAGTCCCACACATAGCAAAGATCCTGGAACCAGACTCCTCCTCCATCAGGGTTGTCCAGGGTGAAAGGTGCTGGGCGGCGGAACTCACAAGGTCCTGGTGAGTGCTGCTGAGTTGGAGTTTCCCCAGAGAACCAGAGGGTCACCTGTCTGCAACCACATGTCATGGAGAGGAAAACTCTGACTGGTTATGTTCTGAACAGCAGCTCAGATTTCTTGGCCTTCTTGGAGTCTCTGGATGGTTCCTGGAGGGGGTTTCACCTCAAGACACCATAGTTCTCCTGAGGGACATTCAATACTCACGTGTGCAATGTTTTAGAAACCTGGAGGAAGATGACTGGGGAAAACAGCTTACCTGATCTGAGATTTCATTCATTTTAAAAATAATTCTGTTGAACCATGGTTCAAAAGCAACGTCTGATTTTCATTGGTTAATTTTCATAGATTTTTTATTTATTCTTACTTTTGTCAGATTGAAATTATTTCTGTGACCATTGTGGGCTTTTCTTTCATTAACTGAGGGGTACCAACTATTTTGTCCATGTGTGTAGATAGATAGATAGATAGACTATAGATAGATAGATAGATAGATAGATAGACTATAGATAGACTATAGATAGATAGATAGATAGATAGATAGATAGATAGATAGATAGATAGATAGATAGATAGATAGATAGATAGATAGATAGATAGATAGACTATAGCTAGATAAACTATAGATAGATAGATAGATAGATAGATAGATAGATAGATAGATAGATAGATAGATAGACTATAGATAGATAGACTATAGATAGATAGATAGATAGATAGACTATAGATAGATAGACTAGATAGATAGATAGATAGATAGATAGATAGATAAATAGACTATAGATAGATAGATAGATAGATAGATAGATAGATAGTTAGATAGATAGATAGATAGACTATAGATATAGATAGATAGACTATAGATAGATAGATAGATAGATAGATAGATAGATAGATAGATCGATAGATAGATAGACTATAGATAGATAGACTATAGATAGATAGATAGATAGATAGATAGATAGATAGATAGACGATAGATAGATAGATAGATAGATAGATAGATAGATAGATAGATAGATAGATAGATAGATAGATAGATAGACTATAGATAGATAGATAGATAGATAGATAGATAGATAGATAGATAGATAGATAGATAGATAGATAGATAGATAGATAGATAGACTATAGATAGATAGACTATAGATAGATAGACTATAGATAGATAGATAGATAGATAGATAGACAGATAGACAGATAGACTATAGATAGATAGATAGACAGATAAGGTATCATAGGTAAATGGCAATGATAGAACTACATATTTGTGACAAAGAAAAATAAAACTTTGTACATACAACTTTATATGAGTATTGAACAGGTTCTCTACTTTTCTCTGCAGGATCAGTAACGTCTCATCTAAATACAAGGACATCATCTCCAAAAGTGTTCTGCTGCATCCAGGATCTCCTTCTATCTACCAGTTGGGACCAAAGAAAGAGACCTTTGGAACTCTGACAAAACTGACTGTTGGAGAATGAAATGTGAAAAAGATAAATGAAACCATCTTACTTGTGGGAGAAACAGGATCAGGAAAATCTTCTCTGATCAATGCTCTGGTCAACCACAACATGGGAGTAAAGTTGGGAGGATGAAGTCTGCTTTCAGATCGTAGATGAGGGGAAGAGAAGTCAGACAAAAAGTCAGACATCAGATGTGATCGTATACCAGGTTTTTGGTTTTGAAGGTAAAACTCTGCCCTACTCTCTGACCATCATCGATACTCCTGGATTTGGAGACACCAGAAGAATCGAGCATGACATCCTCGTCACTCAAGGGTTGTTGGACTTGTTTCGATCAGCTGATGGAGTTCATGAAGTTAATGCAGTGGGTCTGGTGATGAAGTCCAGTGAAAATCGACTGAGTGACCGACTGTGGTACATCTTTGATTCAGTGATGTCTCTGTTTGGAAAAGGCATAGAGAAAAACATCGTAGCTCTCATCACACACTCAAATGGAACAAATCCTGAAAATGTTCTTCAGGCTCTTGAAGCTGCAGAGATCAAATGTGCCAGAGATGAGAAGAATCAGCCTGTTTATTCGTGTTTGATAACTGCCTGAACAAACAGAGAACAAAGAAAGACAAGTCAGGGTTAGAGCATGCATGTAGAGTATCAGATAAAATTGAGCGAGTTCATGACCTTCCTGGAAGAAACTGGGCCTCAGAAGATGAATACAACAGTTGAAGTGCTGAATGAACGAGTCAGACTGACAGCCTGCATCCAAAACCTGCAAGAGAGAATCGGGTTTATTGAAGAAAAACAGACAGAAATCAAACAGACTGAAGAAGCTCTGAAGAAACATGAAGAGGAGATGAAGAAGAACAAGAACTTCACTGTGGAAGTTGATGAGACCTACAAAGATAAGAAACCTATCAAAGGTGGGATGTGGGGGTTAGTGTTTTATGATGGAGCTGTCACCTGTAAAGTCTGTGAAGAGAACTGTCACTATCCTGGATGTACAACGGCACCGAGTCCTCAACGTTGTGAGATCCTGAAAGATGGCCGCTGTACTTCTTGTACTAGGAAGTGTCCTGTAGAAGATCATGTGAAAGAAGAGAAGATATATGTGACCAAGACGAGGAGAGTGAAGAAGACTCTGGAAGACATGAAAAAGAAATATGATGACAATCTGGCAGAAAGGGAGAAGAAGTCGAGTCTTCTGGAAAATCTGAAAACAGAAATGAATCAGCTGGAAGCAGATAAAACTCGGTGGCTGGAGGAGGCCTACCAACATGTTGTCAACCTGGAAAAGATCACTCTGAAAGCTCATTCAATTTCCACCTACGTCCACCTGGACTTCCTGATTGAGAAGATGAAGGAGAAAGGAGATGCAGAGAAGGTCCAGGAGCTGTAGGAGATGAAAAGACAACAGGAAGAAGTTGTTGATGTTGTTGGAGCTGATTCTGATCTTTCAGGATAAAAAGCTGCTTTTCCTTCACAGACTTTTCAGGAAATTATTCTCTCAGGTTTTCTCTGCTATTTATATTTTTATTATCTGTGATTATTTCATTATTTCATTGTAAAATAAAGTTTGAGGCATAAAGACTCATTTAGTTATTTTATTCCTGA
Source organism: Amphiprion ocellaris (assembly GCF_022539595.1). NCBI lineage: Eukaryota > Metazoa > Chordata > Actinopteri > Pomacentridae > Amphiprion > Amphiprion ocellaris. The sequence continues at coordinate 33,216,025 of NC_072782.1, read as the reverse complement.
AATCTTTGACGTAGCAGAACTAAATGTCCATTTTCCTTCTTGTACTTCTGATATTAGAACTAAACGTGTCTTCAACATGGATCATCTGGTTTTAATGAATCAGCAGCAACATCACAACAACAAATGAGACAATTTTCAACAAATTCATGAAACTGATGTCATTTAAAACTATCAGAGTCTGTTTTAGTGTCAAATTAAAGCTCATTACTGACAACTAGAACATTAACGTTACTGTTTTAATCACATTTAAGTTTCCTGAACGTTACATTAATGTCAACCAGCCACAGTTTTATGAACTTAATGAACCACATTACAGGAACACAACACACTTCAGCTGCTGACCAGAAACAACACAAACATTGTTAGCTTGATGCTACATTTAGCTGCTAATCAGGACTGCTCAGCTAGCTCGGTTAGCATCGCTAATTCACATTAAAGCTAATATTGACTGGATGCTAACTCTCTTCTCTGGTCAACACACACAAATAAACTCCACCAACTCCTGGGGTTCACTGCTCACATTATATCTGACTCTGAAGTTGAACATAAAGTTCATTAAAACCGACACCGATCAGTAAATTATCATTTATTACCGACCAGCTGTCAGAGTCCTTCAGTGTCTGTTGGTAGAATCAGCCGAAGGACTGAATTACTGAACTGAAAACTGGTTAAAACAAGACAACGGACAGTAAAACTGTCTGTGGAAAATGTTCTGCTGCTGCCCCGATAAATAAACCAACAGTTATTATATCAGAATTAATCCAAACGAGGAGAGCAGAGTCTCTGCTGCCTCTCCTCCATAGGACCTGTCAATCATTCCAGACCGGACTGTCAATCAAGTAGTCCCGCCCCATGGCTTCGCAAAACTTTAACGTTCTATAAAAAAATCAATATTGATTTATTTTAAGATCGACCACCTGATCTTTCATTTTGACCATGAAAACTAACGAAAAAAATTATATCCTGTCTATGCACCGTACTCTGTTTGGCTCCACCCTTGCTGATGACCACTTCCGGTCTCAGAAAATGAAAAAACGGACCTTATTTCGTTTCTGTCTCTTTCGGATTTTACTTTTTTGTTATTCTAAATATAAAATGAAAATCAAAGCATTTTTAAAATTTCATATACCCCTTTTTGATCATGAAAAGGAAAAACTCCTTATATTTCAATTTTAGTATTTTAAAACGAAAATCAAATAACCACTCATTTTTTGTTTTTCAATACCCGCTTCAGAACGGAAAATCCAATTGCCAAAATATACATGGACCTGAGAGGATATGGGTAAAACAGTCTTTAGGACTTCTTCAGTCTCTCAGACCATCTCAGGTCGTCTATGAGGGGTTTGTACACGGCTGGAGATGAACCATGCTGTGATCTCCTTTCCCCAGAGGAGGCATTGGTGATGAGATGTTTGCCTACGATAAGTCCAGTGTTTTATTGCCTCTGGTGTGGTAGGTGACAGGCTGAGTGGATGTAGGCAGAGTGGAGGATGTCACAGTGCTTCAGCATTAGCGGATGGAGGAACGTCTGCAGGTATCATGAAGACGTGGAGAAGCATGCTAACAACTAACAGCTCAATGTCTTTACAGCAGGTTTGAGTCCAGAGATGAGACCATCTATCATTCACACACTGCCAGACATATTAGCAAAATACCTGGAAATATTAATAAATATCTCAAAAATATTATTGTTCAACATGTGGAAAAAAACCCTAGAGTAAATGTATATGATACAAAAAATATTCACAAAACATTAGGAGATATGAGTAAAATGTCCAAAAATATTAATAAAATATTAGGAAAATATTAATTTGTGAGAAAATATGAATGAAGTAGAAAAAATATTGATAAAATGTCAGATAATATTCATATAACATCATGAAGAAATTAATAAACTATGTGAATAAATAAATAAAATGTCCAAACGTATTAATATAACGCCCAAATATTTTTATTAATTTGTCCTAAAAGTTTGAACAAAGTCTTCAGAAACATGAATTCGAAACATCAGAAAATATGAACAGAACAGAAATAATAATAAAAAGTCATGGATCTAAAAATACGATACTAAATCTCAGCTCACTTCCCTTATGATCTGTTACAGTCTAAGATCATCTGGAGAACATCTGAGGAACATCTGGAGAACATCCAGAGAACATTCAGAGAGCATCCAGGGAACATCTACGGAACATCTGGAGCTCCACAGCTGGAAACATCGGCCCTCAGAGAGGAATTTTCCCGTTAAAAGTCTCCCAGGTCGGGGTTCCATCAGTCCCTAAACGTCTCTTCACAGATCAAACTTTAACCGGCAGATCGATACCATTGATCTGATCAGCTGACGATCAGCTGATCAGATCAATAGTATTGATCTGGTCAGCTGATCGTCAGCTCCTCCTGCGCTTCCTGTCCCCCCCCATCGGCTCCTCCCTCGGCCACTTCCTGTTCCTGTTGGCCGGAGGTGAGTCGGCGTTTACCTGCGTCGCCGTGGAAACATCAGGAAGAGGGAACCCCTGCAGGTTGAGCGTCTGAGAGCAGAAAAGAGGACAGCAGGACAGAGACGAGACGGACTCCTGCAGCCGGACGTTCCTCTGGTTGGATGAACGGACCGGTTCTGGTTCTACTAGACATAGAAAATACAATAAATATACAGAAAATACTATAAATACACAGAAAATACAGTAAAAAAATACAATAAAATAACAAAATACAATAAAAAACACAGAAAGTACTATAAAAACACAAAAATACAATACACAGAAAATACAGTAAAAAAAATACAATAAAAAAACACATAAAATACCAGAAAATACACAGGAAATACAATAAACAGAAAATACTATAAAAAAAACACAGAAAATACTATAAAAACAGAAAATGCTATAAAAACACAGAAAACACAGTAAAAAATACAAAAACATACACACAAAAAAGAAAATAAATTAAAAAACAAAAAAATACAATAAACCGAAACATTTTGTCCTCATACTTGTACTTTAAAAAGTTTATTCCACCTAAAATACTACTTCCTCTCCAAATACTTGTAGTAGGAAAGATTTATTACACCCAAAATACTACTTTATGTTCACAAATTACAATTTTAAAAGTGTATTCCATAAAAATGCTACTGCATGTCCAAGTACTTATATTTTTAAAGTATTTTTTAACCTAAAATACCACTTTCTGTTCACATACATACAGTTTTACAAGTTCACATCATCAAAATACTACTTTCTGTACAAATACTTGTAGTTTTAAAGATTATTTCACCTAAAATACTACCTTCTCTCCAAATCCTTGAAGTTTTGAAGTTTATTTGACCCAAATACTACTTTCTGTCCCCCTACTTGTAGTTTTAATGAGAAGGAATCTGTGTTTTTGTCCCTTGGAGAGTATTTCTCAGGTCAGACTACATATAATACTACATATAGTACTACATACTTTCTGTTATGCTGCTCTAACATCTCACAGTGACACTAATCACAGTCACATGTTGTTGGAGCACAAAGCTGGCTGTTGTTCAGACCAAAACAACAACCTCTAGGACCAGAACCAGTCTGGTTCTAAACAGGGTCATCCACCAGACTGGACCCCTATCTGGACCAGAGCCACTCAGTTCTGCTGGAACTGCTGGACAGTCTTCAGATCTGTTAACCACCAAATCCTCCTCCTCCCTGGTCTAACATCTCAGCACCAGCCCTCCACTGGTCCATGTTCTACCTCTCAGGGTAGTTCTCAGTCCATCTACAGGGGTTCCTCAGGGGTCAGTTTATCTACAGGAGCTCCTCCAGGGTCAGTCTATCTAATAATAATAATAATAATAATAATAATAATAATAATACATTTTATTTGGCAGCGCCTTTCATAACACCCAAGGTCACTTTACAGAGGATAAAAACACAATAAAATAAATAAAACAAAACAGCAGACAAAAGTAACACAACAGTTAAAAGAAACAATGAAATTACAATGAATATGCGGATTTAAACAGATGAGTTTTGAGTCTTGACTTAAACTGGGGTAAAGAAACAATGTTGTGGATGTCTGGTGGGAGAGAATTCCAGAGCTGGGGAGCAGAGCGGCTGAAAGCTCTGCTCCCCATGGTGCTGAGGAAGGCAGAAGGTAAAGAGAGGTGAAGGGAGGAGGAGGACCTGAGGGAACGAGACGGAGTGGCAACGTGGAGGAGATCAGACAGATAGGGGGGAGCGAGGTTGTGGATGGATTTAAATGTATACAACAGGATTTTGAATATGATGCGGAATTGGACCGGGAGCCAGTGAAGCTGCTGGAGGATGGGGGTGATGTGGTGAAAGGAGGGAGTACGGGTGATGATGCGGGCTGCAGAATTTTGAACCAGTTGGAGTTTATGGAGGGATTTGTGGGGGACACCATAGAGGAGGGAGTTACAGTAATCAATACGGGAGGTGACGAGGCTATGAACAAGAATAGCCGTGGTATGAGGGGTGAGGGAGGGGCGGAGACAATTAATGTTACGTAAATGGAAATAAGCAGACCGAGTGATGTTATTAATGTGGGAGTGAAAAGAAAGTGAGCTGTCGAGGATGACACCCAGACTCTTTACCTGAGGGGAGGGGGACACTGTGGAGCTGTCAATGGTGAGAAAGAAACTGTCAGCTTTGGATAGGGTGGATTTAGTGCCTACAAGGAGAAGTTCCGTCTTATCACTGTTTAATTTGAGGAAGTTTGCAGTGAGCCAAAATTTGATGTCAGAAAGGCAGTGGGTGAGGGAGGAAGGAGGGAGGGTGGAGTTAGGTTTACTGGAGAGATAGAGCTGGGTGTCATCCGCGAAGCAGTGAAAGTGGATACCATATTTACGGAAGATATTGCCGAGGGGGAGGAGGTATATTATGAAGAGGAGGGGCCCCAGGACGGAGCCCTGGGGCACACCAGAACTGACGGGGGAGGGCTGTGAGGTGGGGGTTCCTCAGGAGTCAGTCTATCTACAGGGGTTCCTCTGGGGTCAGTCTATCTACAGGGGTTCCTCCAGGGTCAGTCTATCTACAGGGGTTCCTCAGGGGTCAGTCTATCTACAGGGGTTCCTCAGGGGTCAGTCTATCTACAGGGGTTCCTCAGGGATCAGTCTATCTACAGGGTTTCCTCCAAGGTCAGTCTATCTACAGGGGTTCCTCAGGGGTCAGTCTATCTACAGGGGTTCCTCAGGGGTCAGTCTATCTACAGGGGTTCCTCAGGGATCAGTGCTCTGTCCTCCTCTTCTCATTAAACACAATAATCCTCTCCCATCGTTCCTCCACCGTCTCTATGCTGATGATACCCAGCTCTTCCTGTGGCTCCTCCAGACGACCACATGGATCTCATCATCCTTGCAGATATCTGGATGAAAACACGCCACCTTCAGCTCAGCCTCTCCCAGCCTGAGCTCCTTGTCCTCCCAGCCAGTCCCTCTATACAACAAGAAACCAACCTCTAGCTGGAATCAACTCAGACCCACAAAGTCCTCCAGGAACTCGAGTGTCATGATGGATGACCAGCTAACCTACAAGGTTCATGTGTCTTCTGCTGCTCGGTCGTGTTGGTTCATCCTGTAGAACATCAGGAAGATCAGACCCTTCCTGTCTGAACATGCAGCTCAACTCCTGGTCTCTAATATCTCCATCTACTACTGCAGCTCCTTACTGGAGGCCTCCCTTCATGGTCAAACCTCTGCAGATGATCCAGAACGCAGCAGAACGCCTGGTTTCAAACCAGGAACAGCTCGTGTTCAGATCGCTGCAGAAAATTCTAAACTCCAGTAAAAACATCTCATCCTACCTGAACTCTCTCATCTAGGTCTACATTCCCTCCCTCCAACCAAAGGTTCCTGGTCCAACCTCCACACCGGTCCATAGCTGGACTCTTCTCCTACGTGGTTCCCCAGTGGAGGAACCAGTCACCAACCTCTGTTCAGTCTTTAGAAAAAGACTAAAACCAGATCTTCACTGACCACCTTTAACTTGACAGACTTCCTGTAGACACTATGGTTTTATTATTACACTAGAACCTGTTTCATCTTCTCCATGTGATTGTCTCCTGACTAGATCCTTGATGTGGTGGATCTCCTCTCAGATGGGCGTCGCTTTGGATTTAAGCGTCTGATAAATGAAACTGTAGAATTGTTGGAGAACATCCAGGCTCCTCTGGTCATTCTGAAGGTTTTCTACCAGAGTGAGTCAGAACTTCTGGATTCTGATGGTTTTTAAAGATAAGAAGTGTTTTAAACCTGCTAACGGGTTCTTTAAACACCTTCAGCTGATCGTTGAAGATAAGAAGCGTTTAAACCTGCTAACGGGTTCTTTAATCACCTTCAGCTGCTCATTAAAGATAAGAAGCGTTTAAACCTGCTAATGGGTTCTTTAATCACCTTCAGTTGCTTCCTTCTGCTGCTTCTCCTTCAGTCGTCTCCTCAGAGATGAAACTTCGGCCTGCAGAGCTTCAACCAGACGTTCGCTTTCCTCCACGTCTCTGCAGGACTTCTGTCCACAAACAGAAGAACCAGCGCAGATAATGAAGCTAACAGAGAGGGAAGCTAATGAAGCTAACAGGGAGGAGAGCTAATGAAGCTAACAGAGAGGGGAGCTAATGAAGCTAACAGAGAGGGAAGCTAATGAAGCTAACAGGGAGGGAAGCTAATGAAGCTAACAGGGAGCTAACGAAGCTAACACAGAGGGAAGCTAATGAAGCTAACAGAGAGGGAAGCTAATGAAGCTAACAGAGAGGGAAGCTAATGAAGCTAACAGAGCTAACAGAGAGAAGCTAATGAAGCTAACACAGAGGGAAACTTAAGAAGCTAATAGATTGAAGCTAACAGATTGAAGGTAACAGGATGAAGCTAACAGGTTGAAGCTAACAGGTTGAAGCTAAAAGATTGAAGCTAACAGGTTGAAGCTGCAGCAGGTAAAAACTCGGCGTCTCACCTGCAGCTCCACCTGCAGCGACTCGTTCATGCTGTTCACCTCCTTCAGCAGCCCGTCTGACGAGAAGAACCTGGACCAGAAGGAACACAGAATCAGAGCTGAGCTTTGGCAGGAACACGGACATGGGTCTTAGCGTGTTAGTGTGTGCTGGTCGTACCCATGTTTCTTCATGGTGAGGCTGTAGCCGGCTGCTGAGCAGGACGTCGAGACCTTCCAGTAGGCCAGCTGCTCCAGAAGACCCAGGTTAGTGACGAGGATGGGAACGTTCACGAAGCACCTCAAAGAAGAAGAAAGGAATTTAAATCAGCCAGCAGACGGAAGATAAAGATCAGTCTGACGTTACCAGAAGATAAAGATCAGTCTGACGTTACCAGAAGATAAACATCAGTCTGACGTTACTAGAAGTTAAAGATCAGTCTGACGCTACCAGAAGATAAAGATCAGTCTGACGTTACCAGAAGATAAACATCAGTCTGACGTTACTAGAAGTTAAAGATCAGGCTGACGCTACCAGAAGATAAAGATCAGTCAGACGTTACCAGAAGATAAACATCAGTCTGACACTACCAGAAAATAAAGATCAGTCTGACGTTACCAGAAGATAAACATCAGTCTGACGTTACTAGAAGTTAAAGATCAGTCTGACGCTACCAGAAGATAAAGATCAGTCAGACGTTACCAGAAGATAAAGATCAGTCTGATGTTACCAGAAGATAAACTCCAGTCAGACGTTACCAGAAGATAAACATCAGTCTGACACTACCAGAAGATAAGGATCAGTCTGACGTTACCAGAAGATAAACATCAGTGTGACATTACCAGAAGATAAAGATCAGTCTGACGCTACCAGAAGATAAAGATCAGTCAGACGTTACCAGAAGATAAAGATCAGTCTGATGTTACCAGAAGATAAACTCCAGTCTGATGTTACCAGAAGATAAACATCAGTCTGACACTACCAGAAGATAAAGATCAGTCTGATGTTACCAGAAGATAAACTCCAGTCTGACGTTACCAGAAGATAAACATCAGTCTGACACTACCAGAAGATAAGGATCAGTCTGATGTTACCAGAAGATAAACATCAGTGTGACGTTACCAGAAGATAAAGATCAGTCTGACGCTACCAGAAGATAAAGATCAGTCTGATGTTACCAAAAGATAAACTCTAGTCTGACGTTACCAGAACATAAACATCAGTCTGACACTACCAGAAGATAAAGATCAGTCTGATGTTACCAGAAGATAAACTCCAGTCTGACGTTACCAGAAGATAAACATCAGTCTGACACTACCAGAAGATAAAGATCAGTCTGATGTTACCAGAAGATAAACTCCAGTCTGACGTTACCAGAAGATAAACATCAGTCTGACACTACCAGAAGATAAAGATCAGTCTGATGTTACCAGAAGATAAAGATCAGTCTGACGCTACCAGACTGGTGTTTATTAGTATTCTATACTACCAGGTAGTTTAGTGCAGGTGAGTCCTACCTGCTGCGGGAGATGAAGGCGGAGTATTCCATCCTGTGGGTGGAGCCTGAGGGTGTCACCTTGCTGGGTGTCAGCAGCAGGAAGATCATGTGAGGGTTGGACAGAACGTTCTTCAGGTTCTCGTGGATCAGCTTCTCTCTGAGGGTCATCTGCTGCTCCGTGTTCCGCCGCTGCCGGTACCAGCCGATCACGCTCTCCTGCAACACGCCACATGTGTTACATGACACAGTGACACAACATGTTTGCATCATGCAGCGACACAACACGTGTCACATGATCCAATGATGCTACACGTTACATCATGCAGCAGCCTCACGTGTCACATGATGCAGTGACGTCACACGTGTCACAGCGTCATCCTCCTCCTGTTCTTCACTCACCCGTTTATTGTCCACCAGCATTTTCTGCACAGCCTCCATGTTCAAATCTCCAGTGCTGCTGTACAGACTGAAACACACACATGAACACATGAAACACACACACATGAACACATGAAACACACACACATGAACACATGAAACACACACACACAGTAAACATATATGATGATCTGAGGACTCACGTGTTCAGTCTGTGGCAGGCGATGTGCTTCTGGACGTCTGTCAGAGAAACAAGTAGAACAGAGTAAAAGTACTTCCTCCAGTACTCAGTAGTAGTAACTGTGTGTACCTGATGGTAACTTACTGTACGTTTCCTCAATGTGGATGTGATCAGCCTGGGAGTCGCTGATGGTGACCTGCTCTTCAATCCTGCCTTCACCCAGAACCAAACCCTCCTAACAGACAGACTGCCATCAGTTCAACAACTGAAACTAAACCTCTGCAGAAAAACTACCAGCTGGAATCTAAGAACCTTTACTAGTCCTGAATGAACCAGCAGACCTGCAGGAATATTCAGATCCATTTCTAAATCTGTCACAGAGTATAATTTCATCAGTATTCAGTTTCACTTTAAATTAAAAGATGTTTGAATGGAGTCTGGTGAGTTGTATGTAAACAGCAGGTTTAAAAGTCAGTGGGAGTTTTAGCTCCACTTAAACACATCTCCTCTGCACCAAATTAACATCTGAACAATTAATCTAGTCAAGAAGCATTACATTAAAGTTCAAACTTCACTTGAAATCCAGCTGTTTATTCTAATAGTGAAACAGTAACACGATAGTGGGCGGTAACTGATGAAGGCTGTTTGCATTTAAATTCTGACTAATATAAAAAAAACGCTAATTGAATAATAAATGTGCCGAACTTACCAACAGACCTGCATGGCTTTGGAAATATGTTTAATTATCTTTCCTATTTTATTTTTGTTTAATACTCTTCAGTTTAATGTTAAATTAAAAGATTTTTTGAATGCAGTCAGATGTGTAATGTAAACTACAATAATAGCTTGTTTAAAAAGTTGCAGAAACACCACAATGGGAGCTTTACCTTCACCAAACTACATGCTGAAATATTAATAATTAAGCTGGTAAACAAGAACTACAGTCAACTAAGAACTCCATTAAAAATTCTCCTGTTTATTCCAGTAGTTCAATAAAAACACGGCAGTGGGTGGCAACTGGTGCCAGTTATGTAAATTAAAATTTTAACTAATATAAAAATCGTTAGTTGATTAATATATGTGCCGAATTCACCAGCAGACGTGTAAGACTTTGGAAATATGTTTAGTTATCTTCCTTAATTTATGTTTTCTTGACAGTCTTCGGTTTGACTTTAAACTAGAGGATTTTTGAATGGAGTCTGGTGCGTTGTGTGACCTGAAAGTGGGGGTGATAAAGTTGCAGAAACAGCACAGTGGGTGTATTAACTTTACCAACTAATATCTTCCACTGCACCAAACTACATGCCGAAATATTATCAGTTAAAATGGTAAACAATAACTATAACAGCCTACGAACTCCTTTAAAATTCTGCTGTTTATTCCATTAGTTCCACAACACCACAGCAGTGGACGGCAACTGGCGCCGGATTTTAAATTAAAACGTTAGAAAATGTGAAAGTCGTTAGCTGAATAATAAATGTGCCGAATTCACCTGTAGACCTGCACAACTTTGGAAACGCGTTTAATTATCTTTCACTAAGTCTATTTTCTTGATAATATTTGATTTGACTTCAAATTAACGTATTTTTGAACGGAGTCTGGTGCGTTGTGTGAACTAATAGCTTGTTAAAGAAGTTGTAGAAACAGCACGATGGGAGTTCAACTTTCAGTTAAACCAACACATCTCCTCTGCACCAAACTACACACTGAAATATTAACAATTAAGCCGGTAAACAAGAACTACAGTCAACTAAGAACTCCATTTAAAATTCTGCAATTTATTCCATTAGTTCCACAACACAGCAGTGGGCGGCAACTGGCGCCAGATTTTAAATTAAAATTTTAACTAATGTAAAACTCGTTAGTTGAATAATAAATGTGCCGAATTCATCAGCAGACGTGTAAGAATCGTGGAAATGTGTTTAATTGTCTTTCACTCCGTCGATTTTTTTGACAGTGTTTGATTTGACTTTATATTAACGTATTTTTGAACGGAGTCTGGTGCGTCGTGTGAACTAATAGCTGCTAGCTTGCTTCAAAAGTTGCATCAACAGCAGATTAGAGTTTTAATTTCATTTCAACAGCAAAAACATCTCCATTACATCAAATTAAATACTGACATATTAACAATTAAGCCGTTAAAGTAGCTCTAATTAATTTTAAAGTCTGATAATACCCCTGCTAGCTAGCGCTGCTTTCTTAGCATGAAACCAGCCTCGTAGCGGATTCCATTCAGAAAAATACGGATTTTACAGTGAATTATTAAACATCTTCTCACCACGTCCGAGTCGCTGTTCAGATGCTGGAACATGAGAGAAGCCAACACGGTACCGGACACCCGGACGGTAGGTTCCGCCATGCTGCTTGTTGACACGGGTCTGGAGCCCCGAGGCGGGTCAGAGAGCCGCAGAATCACCGCAGTGAAAATCCTGCGTTTCTCCTGCGCAGCCCGTCACGGGGCACCGGAGGGGCGGAGCTTCAGAAGCCGCCTGCCTCGACTCGTGTCCGGCCGCAGAGCAGCACTGGTCCCGCTGGAGGTCCGGAGGTCCGGAGGTCTGTCCGGGAGTCTGTCAGGTACCGCCGGTCCACCGGGACAGTGAGAGGAGCTTCTGCTGGTTCAGGCTTAGTTTAGTTTAGATAGTTTAGTTAGTTTAGGTTAGATTAGTTTAGGTTAGTGTAGGCAGTAAACAGTAACTCGGACTAACGGTTTCCCTTTAAACCAACAGAACAACAGTAACGTGACTTTACAGACTTTAAAATGTGAAAAATACCCCTAAAAAGTCTCATATTTAGACTTTTCACTTCACCTTAAAGCGTTAAACTGTTTATTATTTAATATATTATGTTATTTATGTATTATTACTGTTGCATTATCTGCTGTTAGCTCATTAATGCATCATACTTTAAAGGATAATTAACTATTGTGGACAAAAACATGTTCATCTGCATGTAAAAAGTACCAGTTATTGTTATTTTATCTTATTATCCTAATTTTGTGAAAAATGTCTCAAAATCTATAACTTGTCTGAAAAACAAACAAAAAAAACGGAATCAGATCTCATATTTAGACTTTTCACTTCACCTTAAAGTGTTAAAATATTATATTATTTAATCTAATAAGTTGTTTATGGGGGCTGCACAGTGGCGTAGTGGTTAGCACTTTCACCTTGCAGCAAGAAGGTCCCTGGTTCGCGTCCCGGCTTTCCCGGGATCTTTCTGCATGGAGTTTGCATGTTCTCCCTGTGCATGCGTGGGTTTTCTCCGGGTACTCCGGCTTCCTCCCACAGTCCAAAAATATGCTGAGGTTAATTGATTATTCTAAATTGCCCATAGGTGTGAATGTGAGAGTGCTTGTTTGTCTTTGTATGTGGCCCTGCGACAGACTGGTGACCTGTCTAGGGTGTCCCCTGCCTTCACCTGAGTCAGCTGGGATAGGCTCCAGCCCCCCCCCCTGCGACCCTAGTGAGGATCAAGCGGTGTATAGATAATGGATGGAAGTTGTTTATGGATTATTAATGTTGCATTAATATTTAAGTAGTTTTTAACTCCTTAATCTGCTGTTTCCTCATTATATATCATATTTTGAAAGATAGCTGTGTATAGTGTACAAGAAAATGTTAATCTGCATGTAAAAAGTACTAATTATTATTATTTTATCATTTGATGTATTGTCTTATTACCCTAGATTTGTGCAAAATGTCTCAAAATCTGTCCAAAATTACTCAAAACTTGCTATGATGACACAAAAGTTCTCCTAAATAACCCGAAAATTGTCCAAAATTATTCAAAAATCGTCCAAAATGACTCAAAACTTGTCTAAATCACAAAAATGTGCCCAAAATGACCCCAGATTTGTGCAAAATGTCCCCAAATGTGTCCAGAATTACTGAAACCTGTGCACGATAACTCAAAATTAGTCCAAGAAGATGAAGAACTTATCTGAAAGAAAAATTGGATCTCATATTTAGACTTTTCACTTCACCTTAAAACGTTAAACTGTTTATTATTTTATATAATAAGTTATTTATGTATTATTACTGTTGCATTAACATTTAACTAGTTTGTAATTCCTTTATCTCCTGTTTGCTCATTAATGCAACACATCTTAAAGGATAATTAACTATTATGGACAAAAACATGTTAATCTGCATGTAAAATGGACAAATTATTATTATTTTATCATTTAATATACTGTCTTATTACTGTAATATGACTATTGTTGCACTAACACTTAACTGACATGAATTTATTTAACTAATCTAAACACTGTTGGATCATAAATAAATCACATTTTATTGAATAATTAACATTTTGCGCAATTGTTTTTAAAAGTACACATTTTCTCTTTTGATTGACTGATTGTTCACATAAAACAAACACAAATAGACACAAACTTCTACAAAAAGACATAAAACAACCTCAAATATACACAAAGCAAACACAAACAGACTCAAAACGACCACAAAGGCGCACAAAAAAACACAAAGAGACACAAGATGCTGATTATGTCCTGTTTGACTGATAAATTGTGACAGGAAAACTACAGGAACCCATCAGTTTTCTAATGTTGCGTCTAAGCAACCTCCAGCAGGTGTTTGGTTCTGCAGTATTAGACTCATGTTGTCCTGATGGTGGCGCTGCAGGCAGATGTTCCAGATGTTGGCTGTGTGTCCAGGTGATGATCTGACCTGCAGCTGTCCAGATGGAGGACCTGTGGAGCGTCGCTGCGGCTGTTTTCCAGCTGTGGATGTTCGTGGTCGTCTTCCTCATCATGCTGCCCGCCATGTTCGGCCTGTCGCTGGGCGTCACCGGCGTCTACATCCAGGTCCTGGTCAAAATCCTCGAGGTAACCAATCACACTTTACTGACAATAAAGAACACAGAGGCTCATTTTAACTCACTGTGGCTCATTTTTAAAGTCAGAACAACATGAAGGAGGAGAGAGAACTCAGAGATGACACAGTTAGAACAATGGAACTGACTTAAAACATGTCCAGAATTAGCCAAGTTTGTCCAAAATGACTCAAATTTTATTGAAGATTGCTAAAAACTTGTCCAAAATGACTCAAAAAATTTGTTGAAAAATACTTAAAACCTGTGCAACAACACTTAAAACTTGTTAAATGACTTAAATCTGTCCAAAATTACCCAAGATTTGTGCAAAATGTCTCAAAATCTGTCCAAAAATTACAGCAACCTGTGCATGATTACTTAAAATGTGTCCTAAATGACTTGAAAACCTGTTCTAAATGACTAAAAACTTGTTCAAAAGAACTCCAAAATGACTCAAAACTTGTCCAAAATGATCCAAGATTTGTGCAAAATGAGTCGAAACCTGTCCCAAATGACTAAAGACCTGTCTGAGATGACTCAAAAACGGTCCTAAATGAATCGAAAATTGGCCAAAATGATTCAGAAATCATCCAAAATGACTCAAAGCCTGTGAAAAAATGATTTAAACTTGTTTATTAAATGATTTAAATTTGTCCAAAATGTCCCAAAATTTGTCCAAAATGACGAAAGTCTTGTCTGAAAAAACATAAAAACCTGGAATGATCAAACATTTTCTCTCTGCTCTGAGGAAACACTGCCTGCAGTTCAACCTGAAACCGAGTCGGTCCTGGAGAATAAAGATAAATGATGTTTTCTGTGATTTTCTGGAGATGAAAAGTCATTCTAGAGCTGCTGCTGGATTTCAAATCAGACTTCTGTCCTTCGGGGAAACTTGAACTCTTCACTTGTTTCTCAACTGAAGCTGTGAAGAAACAACCGAGTCACAGTTCATCGTGTTTCCTCTGCAGTGGGCGACGGTTCGAATCCAGAGAGGACAGCAGGAGCAGCCCAGCGTACCTGTACCGCTGCCCTCAGGTGAGTCTGTCCACAGAAAGCACCAAAAACACCTGTACCGCTGCCCTCAGGTGAGTCTGTCCACAGGAAGCACCAGCAGGAACCTGATGATAAATAAATATCAATAAAATCAATGAATCAAACACAACGGAGCAGAAACACAGTAAAAATATCTATCATCCATCTATCATCCATCCATCCATCCATCCATCATCATCCATCCATTCATCATCCATCCATCCATCCATCCATCCATCCATGTTCTTCCTGTTATCCGGAATCGGGTCTTGGAGGCAGCAGATGAAGCAGGTCATTCCAGACGTTCCTCCTCCCAGCAACACTTTCTAGCTCTTCCTGGTGAATCCCGAGGCGTTCCCAGGCCAGATGAGATACATAATCCCTCCAGAGGGTTCTGGGTTTACCCCGGGGTCTCCTCCCAGGTGGACGTGTTCAGAAAACCTCCAAAGGAAGTCTCCCTGGAGGATCTGAATCAGATGTCCAAACCACCTCAGCTGGTTCCTTTAGAGGTGAAGGATCAGCAGCTCTACTCTGAGCTCCCTCTGGATGTCTGAGCTTTTCCCTCTATCTCTAAGGCTGAGCCCAGACACCCTACGGAGGAAGCTCATTTCAGACGCTTGTATCCACGATCTCATTCTTTGGGTCATTACCCAGAGCTCATGACCATAGGTGAGGGTTGGAACGTAGATGGATGGTAAACTGAGATCTTCTCCTTGAGGCTCAGCTTCCTCTTCACCTTGACGGTTCGGTTCAACGCCTTCATTACTGCTGACGCTGCACCAATCCTTCTGTCCATCTCTAGCTCCATTTTCCCATCACTCATGAACAAGATCCTGAGATACTTGAACTCCTTCACTTGGGGAAGCAACTCCCTCCCAACCCAGAGGGAGCAATGCACCGGTTTCCATCAGAGAACCATGGCCTCGGACTTGGAGGTTCTGATCCTCATCCCCACAGCTTCACACTCAGCTGCAAACCGCTCCAGTGCTGCTGAAGGTCTGAGGAACCAACAGAACCACATCATCTGCAAAAAGCAGAGATCCTGAGGTCCCCAAACCAGACACCCTCCTCACCCCAGCTGATCCTTGAGATCCTGTCCATGAAGACCACAAACAGGATCAGAGACAAGGGACAACCCTGGAGGAGTCCAACACCCACTGGAAACAAGTCTGACTTAGTGCTGAGTATGAGGAAACAGCTCTCACTTTGGTTGTACAGGGACTGGATGGTTCATATCAGAGAACCTGGTACCCCATACTCCCTCAGTACCCCATACTCCCTCAGTACCCCATACTCCCTCAGTACCCCATACTCTCTCAGTACCCCATACTCCCTCAGTACCCCATACTCCCTCAGTACCCCATACTCTCTCAGTACCCCATACTCCCTCAGTACCCCATACTCCCTCAGTACCCCATACTCCCTCAGTACCCAATACTCCCTCAGTACCCCATTCTCTCTCAGTATCCCCATACTCCCTCAGTACCCCCATACTCCCTCAGTATCCCATACTCCCTCAGTACCCCATACTCCCTCAGTACCCCATACTCCCTCATTACCCCATACTCCCTCAGTATCCCATACTCCCTCAGTATCCCATACTCCCTCAGTACCCCATACTCCCTCACTACCCCATACTCCCTCAGTACCCCATACTCCCTCAGTACCCCATACTCCCTCAGTACCCCATACTCCCTCAGCACCCCCCATAGAGACCATCAGGGGGACACGGTCATAGGCCTTCTCCAGATCCAGAAGATTATTCAGTTGTGAAATTATAAAATAATATGTTATTACAGCTGTTATTTATACATCCAGACATACAGTAAATGTGTTTTTTTATATTAAAGAACATAAAAAGTACTTTTTTAACTGTGAATTTTGAGATGATCTTAAATGTTTCTGGGTTCTGTTCAATATTTTAAGCAAACTGCACGTAAAACTGCAAAAAAAAAATTTTGTGATCATGTTTTCACAAATTTAAATGTGATTTTTCAGTTTATTGCATAAGAACTGGTAAATCTCCCGTTAACTGAAGTAAAACATGTTTTAAAAACATCTGACTGGACTGTGGGTTGAGCAACTGAAGTGGTTGTGTGTCTGAAACAGAGTTCCCTGGTTGTGTCTGAACACGATGTTCTGCACATCAGATGTGTTTCAGCTGCACACACTGATCATGTAACACCCGAGGCTCCTGATTGGTCGGTTCGGTCGCCACAAACACACGACTCGTCTCAGGGTGATGATGCAACAGCCAGTTACGTAACGTTGGTCAAACTGCAGGATGCAGTTTACACAGAAAAACACACTTAAATATACACTAAAACACACTGAAATACACACTGAAATATACAGTAAAACACACTGAAATACACACTGAAATATACAGTAAAAACACACTGAAACACACACTGAAATAGACACTAAAACACATTTTGATACACAGAAAAACACACTGGAATACAAACGAAAAACACACTGGAGTACACAACATTTCCAAACATACATTAAGAATAAATTTCATCAGTAAAATAACAATAAAACATACAAAATATTCTGCAGCAACAACCTCAGAGATAGTTGATAAATAAAGAAATTCAGATAAATGTGTAGATTTGTGACTCTTTTTCTCATACATTTGGAACATAAAGTTCAGATATTTTCTTGTAAATTTGTGATGTAAATATCAGAAAATATTTGAATTTGGATTTTTTGGAAATTTGTGACTTTAAATTCTGAAAATCATTGAGTTTTTTTCTCCTAAATTGTAGACTTTAATCTCTGAACATCTGGATTTATGTTCTTATAAATTAAAGTTTCCTTCTTGAACTTGTCTGATTCCTTGTCATGAACCTGTCTTATTCCTTTTCTAGAACCTGTCTGATTCCTTTTCTAGAACCTGTCTGATTCTTTTTCTAGAACCTGTCTGATCCCTTTTCTAGAACTTGTCTGATTCCTTTTCTTCAACCTGTATGATTCCTTTTCTTGAACCTGTCTGATTCCTTTTCTAGAACCTGTCTGATTCCTTTTCTTCAACCCGTCTGATTACTTTTCTAGAATCTGTCTGATTCCTTTTCTTCAACCTGTCTGATTCCTTTTCTTGAACCTGTCTGATTCCTTTTCTAGAACCTGTCTGATTCCTTTTCTAGAACCTGTCTGATTCCTTTTCTAGAACCTGTATGATTCCTTTTCTTGAACCTGTCTGATTCCTTTTCTTGAACCTGTCTGATTCCTTTTCTAGAACCTGTCTGATTCCTTTTCTTCAACCCGTCTGATTACTTTTCTAGAATCTGTCTGATTCCTTTTCTTCAACCTGTCTGATTCCTTTTCTTGAACCTGTCTGATTCCTTTTCTAGAACCTGTCTGATTCCTTTTCTAGAACCTGTCTGATTCCTTTTCTAGAACCTGTATGATTCCTTTTCTTGAACCTGTCTGATTCCTTTTCTAGAACCTGTCTGATTCCTTTTCATCAACCTGTCTGATTCCTTTTCTAGAACCTGTCTGATTCCTTTTCTTCAACCTGTCTGATTCCTTTTCTTGGACCTGTCTGATTCCTTTTCTTGAACCTGTCTGATTCCTTTTCTAGAACCTGTATGATTCCTTTTCTTGAACCTGTCTGATTCCTTTTCTAGAACCTGTCTGATTCCTTTTCTAGAACCTGTCTGATTCCTTTTCTTCAACCTGTCTGATTCCTTTTCTTCAACCTGTCTGATTCCTTTTCTAGAACCTGTCTGATTCCTTTTCTAGAACCTGTCTGATTCATTTTCTTGAACCTGTCTGATTCCTTTTCTAGAACCTGTCTGATTCCTTTTCTTCAACCTGTCTGATTCCTTTTCTTCAACCTGTCTGATTCCTTTTCTAGAACCTGTCTGATTCCTTTTCTAGAACCTGTCTGATTCATTTTCTTGAACCTGTCTGATTCCTTTTCTTGAACTTGTCTGATTACTTCAGGGATCATCGAGCGGGCCAGTGGTTCCATGCAGGAGGTTCTGGGGCAGCAGTTTGCTCTGAGCGACGTCTTGTTCTTCTGTAAGAAAGGTCTGGAGAGCATCGTGGACGACCAGGTGACGCAGCGCTTCTCCTCCGAGGAACTGGCCTCCTGGAACCTGCTGACCAGAACCAACCAGAACTTCCGCTACATCAGCCTCCGGCTCACCATCATCTGGGGCGTCGGCGTCTTCATCCGCTACGGCGTCCTCTTCCCCCTCAGGTCAGGTCCACTTCCTGTCTAGAGCAGATCCACTTCCTGTCTATGTCAGTTCCACTTTCTGTCTATGTCAGATCCACTTCCTGTCTAGGTCAGGTCCACTTCCTGTCTAGGTCAGATCCACTTCCTGTCTAGGTCAGATTTGCTTCCTGTCTCTTCCCCCTCAGGTCAAGTCTACTTCCTGTCGAGGTCAAATCCACTTCCTGTCTAGATCAGATCCACTTCCTGTCTCTTCCCTTTTAGGTCAGATCTACTTCCTGTCTAGGTCAACGCCACTTCCTGTCTCCTCTTCCCCTCACATCAGATCCACTTCCTGTCTAAGTCAGATCCACTTCCTGTCTCCTCTTCCCCTAAGGCAGTGTTTCTCAAATAGTGGGGCAGAGGCATGTCGGGGTGGGGCGCGGGCGACTGGGAGGAAAAGGTCCTTCAACACGGAACTAATTAGCTGAACTATTGTTTTAACGTCGGCTTGTTTATCGCGGCGTACAACAATACTGAAATTGTGCTGGCCCATAGACTGTATATGCCATAGATATAAAAAAATATTAATAATAATGATCTTCTGTATATATCTATGGTATATACACTGGCCCTTCAGACTCCGAAGTACAGACTCCTGAGAACGGGAGAACGCAGCGTTAATGTGCAGTCGGAACACCAGCGTACTTGATCACGTCACATACTCGGCTCATCTCCTCCGATTATTTTTACCAGCAATGTCAAACATACGGCCTGTGGGCCCACCAGACGGTCCATTTCGGCCCGCGGGCCGACTTCACAAATGATAAAAATTACAACATTAACTGTAAATTGTAAATCTGTAAAACTGTAAATTTAAAATAATTTCTAGAACTTGACAAGTTGTTCTGATCATGAAGTGAAATACTAGATTGTTCAGTTCCAGATAGTTGTGACTGAATGTTTTGTATTTTTGTAGATAAACTGTTATCTGGCAGTTACAATGCATGTGTAAATGATGAACTGAGGCATAATAGGCTACTGTTGAAATTGAACTTGTTTACCTTAAGAAATTTCAGGTTCATAATATTTTGTAAAAAGATAGTTCATTAAATGTGAACATTTTCAGAATGTACTTTTTTTGAACTAAAACAAAGGGGAAAGTTGGAGCTGTGGTTATTTATAGGTTATTATACTGTGATTTTACTGGTGGGGCCCACTGGAGATCAGATTGGATTTATGTGGTCCCTGGACTAAAATGAGTTTGACACCCCTGATCTTTACTGTGAAAAACAACAAAATGGAATCAGATAAAATAGCACAGCCCTGCATATATATATATATATATATATATATATATATATATATATATATATATATATATATATATATATATATATATATATATATATACGCACAAAGTTATTGGAGGGGCACGAAAGTTTTTTGTCCTCCGAAGGGGGGCCCGACAGAAAAAATTTGAGAACCACTGCCCTAAGGTCAGATTCACTTCCTGCCTTCAGAGGAAGTTGATGTGATCCTTGAGTTAAACTGAGACAGAATGAGAGAACATCCATTGATGGTCGTAATGGAACCAGACAGATGTAGAACCTACCAGTTTTGCTCACAGAGACTAATGATCTGATAGTTTACCTCCTGCAGGTTCACTCTGGCCATCATCGGTCTGTCCTGGCTGGTCATTGGAACCACGCTGGTCGGATTTCTTCCTGACAGCAGGTACTGATCCTCCTGATCACCTTTGGTATTGATCAATGAGTGTATTGATCAGTGTGATCAGTGAGTGTATTGATCAGTGAGTGTATTGATCAGTGAGTGTATTCTGATCAGAACTCTGTGTTCAGTGTGAAGAACTGGCTGAGTGAACTGGTCCATCTGACCTGCTACCGGATCTGTGCCAGAGGACTGTCGGCCACTGTCCACTACCACAACAAGTCAGAGCTGCAGCAACACAATCAACACACAAAATACAACATACAACACACACAGTCAACACAACACCACACAGAGTCAGTACAGGCTCACTGTGTGATGTTCAGAGGAAAATACTCAGTGTTCTACTTCACTACATTTATCTGACAACTGCAGGTCCTCTTTCTAAAACATGTTATGTAGAGATATTGTTAAGATAAAAAAAACTGTGACAATGACACACAAAACCACCACAATCAGACACAAAATGGCTGTGAAAAGATACAAAACAACCATAAAGGCATAAAAAAGTAGCACAAAAAGACACAAAACCACCATAAAGAGACACAAAACCACCACAAAGATGCACAAAACAACCACAAAAAGATACAAAACAACCACAAAGACACACAAAACAACCACAAAGACACACAAAACAACCAGAGATCCAAAATGACTGCAAAGAGACACAAAATGACCACAAAGATATAAAAAAGCTACCACAAAAAACAAACACCACAAAGAGACACAAAACAACATAAAACTACAGTTAATCTAGAAAACACTTTGATTCAAGAAAATGGAACTGAAATCTTTTGTTCTTGTTGTTTGAAACTGAACTTAAGAGTTTCCAGTGGATCCATTAATTGATAATTGTGTATTTTGCTGCAGAAGTCAGATTTCCATGCTGCTCTTCTGGTACTTTAACCTTCTTCTTCTCTGGTGTGTCTTCAGGGAGAACCGGCCTCAGAAAGGAGGCATCTGCGTGGCCAACCACACCACCCCCATCGACGTGGTCATCCTGGCCAACGACGGCTGCTACGCCATGGTGAGTATCTGCAGCGGCCCTAACCCTAACCCATGTTGGAGGCCGTGTTGTGATGTGGTGTCGTCCACAGGTGGGGCAGGTCCACGGAGGGCTGCTGGGTGTCATCCAGAGGTCCATGGTCCGGTCCTGTCCTCACGTCTGGTTCGAGAGGTCCGAGATGAAGGACCGGCACGCCGTCACCAGCAGGTGAGGCTTCAGCTGGTTTAGATCTGGTTCAACGAGGTCCTGAAGAAGAACCAGGACTCTGGAAACAGATCTGGTTCAAGGAGGTCCAGAAGAAGAACCAGGACTCTGGAAACAGATCTGGTTCAACGAGGTAGAGAAGAAGAACCAGGACTCTGGATGCAGCTCATTTAATTGTATCTTTGAGTCTGTTTAGTGTATCTTTGAGTCTCTGTTGTGCATCTTTGAGTCTGTTTAGTGTGTTTTTGTGTCTCTGTTGTGTATCTTTGAGTCTTTTTAGTGTATCTTTGAGTCTGCTTAGTGTATCTTTGAGTCTCTGTTGTGTATCTTTGAGTCTATTTAGTGTATCTTTGAGTCTGTTTAGTGTATCGTTGAGTCTGTTGTGTGTCTTTGTGTTAGTTATGTGTATCTTTGAGTCTATTTAGTGTATCTTTGAGTCTGTTTAGTGTATCTTTGGGTCTCTGTTGTGTATCTTTGAGTCTGTTTAGTGTATCTTTGAGTCTCTGTTGTGTATCTTTGAGTCTGTTCAGTGCATCTTTAAGTCTGTTTAGTGTATCGTTGAGTCTCTGTTGTGTGTCTTTGTGTTAGTTTTGTGTATCTTTGAGTCTATTTAGTGTATCTTTGAGTCTGTTTAGTGTATCTTTGAGTCTCTGTTGTGTGTCTTTGTGTTAGTTTTGTGTATATGTGGTTCCAACAGTGTTGTAGTAATGTTCTCTTTCTAACTAATGAAGTTGTGTTTTTGTGTTTTCAGACTCAGAGCTCATGTTGCTGCTAAAACTAAACTTCCAATTCTGATCTTTCCTGAAGGTTAGTGTTCTGGTGATGATGATGATGATGATGATGATGTTGATGTTGATGTTGATGAAGATGAAGATGAAGATGAAGATGAAGATGAAGATGAAGATGAAGATGATGATGATGGTTTCTGTTGATTATCTTCCTCCTCCAACAGGAACCTGCATCAACAACACGTCCGTCATGATGTTCAAGAAGGGAAGCTTTGAGATCGGAGGGACCATTTATCCCGTTGCCATCAAGGTAGAGACAGTTTGACTGACGGGTCTCAGACAGCCAATCAGAGCAGTGATTGGCTGTGACTCACCTCCAGGTGTGTGTCTGTGTATCAGTATGATCCTCGCTTCGGAGACGCCTTCTGGAACAGCAGCAAGTTCAACATGGTCAACTACCTGCTGAGGATGATGACCAGCTGGGCCATCGTTGTCAACGTGTGGTACCTGCCACCTATGACCCTCCAGGTAGAGACACACCTGTAGGGGGACGCACAACACACCTGTAGAGACACACACAACACACCTGTAGAGACACACACAACACATCTGTAGAGACACACACAACACACCTGTAAGGACACACACAACACACCTGTAGAGACACACACAACACACCTGTAGAGACACGCACAACACACCTGTAGAGACACACACAACACATCTGTAGAGACACACACAACACACCTGTAGAGACACACACAACACACCTGTAGAGACACGCACAACACACCTGTAAGGACACACACAACACACCTGTAGAGACACGCACAACACACCTGTAAGGACACACACAACACACCTGTAGAGACACGCACAACACACCTGTAGAGACACGCACAACACACCTGTAGAGACACACACAACACACCTGTAGAGACACACACAACACACCTGTAGAGACACACACAACACACCTGTAGAGACACGCACAACACACCTGTAGGGACACACACAACACACCTGTAGAGACACGCACAACACACTTGTAAGGACACACACAACGCACCTGTAAAGACACACACAACACACCTGTAGGGACACACACAACACACCTGTAGGGACACACACAACACACCTGTAGAGACACGCACAACACACTTGTAAGGACACACACAAGGCACCTGTAGAGACACGCACAACACACTTGTAAGGACACACACAACACACCTGTAGAGACACGCACAACACACCTGTAGAGACACACACAACACACCTGTAGAGACATGCACAACACACTTGTAAGGACACACACAACACACCTGTAGAGACACGCACAACACACCTGTAGAGACACGCACAACACACCTGTAGAGACACGCACAACACACCTGTAGAGACACGCACAACACACCTGTAGAGACACGCACAACACACCTGTAGAGACACGCACAACACACCTGTAGGGACACGCACAACACACTTGTAAGGACACGCACAACACACCTGTAGAGACACGCACAACACACCTGTAGAGACACGCACAACACACCTGTAGAGACACGCACAACACACCTGTAGAGACACACACAACACACCTGTAGAGACATGCACAACACACTTGTAAGGACACACACAACACACCTGTAGGGAAATACACAACACACCTGTAGGGACACACACAACACACCTTTGTGGTTGTGATCATTTTTTTGTCTGTTTGTGGTTGTTTTGTGTCTCTGTGGTTGTTTTGTGTCTCTGTGGTTGTTTTGTGTCTTTGAGGTTGTTTTGTGTCTCTGTGGTTGTTTTGTGTGTCTTTGTGGTTGTTTTGTGTCTCTGTGGTTGTTTTGTGTCTCTTTGGGGTTGTTTTGTGTGTCTGTGGTTGTTTTGTGTGTCTGTGGTTGTTTTGTGTCTCTTTGTGGTTGTTTTGTGTGTCTTTGTGGTTGTTTTGTGTGTCTGTGGTTGTTTTGTGTCTCTTTGTGGTTGTTTTGTGTGTCTTTGAGGTTGTTTTGTGTCTCTGTGGTTGTTTTGTGTCTCTTTGGGGTTGTTTTGTGTGTCTTTGTGGTTGTTTTGTGTGTCTGTGGTTGTTTTGTGTGTCTTTGTGGTTGTTTTGTGTGTCTGTGGTTGTTTTGTGTCTCTTTGTGGTTGTTTTGTGTGTCTTTGTGGTTGTTTTGTGTGTCTGTGGTTGTTTTGTGTCTCTTTGTGGTTGTTTTGTGTCTCTGTGGTTGTTTTGTGTGTCTTTGTGGTTGTTTTGTGTCTCTGTGGTTGTTTTGTGTCTCTTTGGGGTTGTTTTGTGTGTCTGTGGTTGTTTTGTGTGTCTTTGTGGTTGTTTTGTGTGTCTGTGGTTGTTTTGTGTCTCTTTGTGGTTGTTTTGTGTGTCTTTGTGGTTGTTTTGTGTGTCTGTGGTTGTTTTGTGTCTCTTTGTGGTTGTTTTGTGTGTCTTTGTGGTTGTTTTGTGTGTCTGTGGTTGTTTTGTGTCTCTTTGTGGTTGTTTTGTGTGTCTTTGTGGTTGTTTTGTGTGTCTGTGGTTGTTTTGTGTGTCTTTGTGGTTGTATCTTTCAGGTACACTTCAGTCTGATTCTTACTAAACCACAGCAGCTGTCAGGATGTTCCAGCTTCGTGGTTTTTTTTCTGTGAGGTTTGAGGAGTTTAAACAGATTCCAGGTTAATAATCGGTCCTGATCTCATAAGTAAATATGAATATTAATGTTTCAGGATGGAGAAGATGCAGCTCAGTTCGCCAACAGAGTGAAATCTGCCATCGCTCATCAGGGAGGACTGCTGGATCTGGACTGGTGAGAGTAATCAGATTACTCAACACATACTCGAGTACTGTACTGAAGTACTTCACCAATCAACCACTCAAGGGAAAGGAGGGAAAACAAGAAGAATTCATTTTTTATATATCATTTTAGATTGTTTTTTAGATGTTATTGTTTTAGATTTTTTTATATATTATTCTTTTAGATTTTTTAAATGTATTATTATTTTAGTTTTTTATATATTATTTTTGTTTTAGATTTTTTTATATATTATTCTTTTAGATTTTTATATATTATTATTTTATATGTTATCATTTTAGATTATTTTTATGTATTATTCTTTTAGGTAATTTTTTATATATTATTCTTTTAGATTATTGTTTATATATTATTCTTTTAGATTTTTTATATATTATTTTACATTATTCTTATATATTATTCTTTTAGATTATTTTTTATATATTATGCTTTTATATTTTTCCAGTGAACTTTGTGACTTAAATCTCAGAAAATAGCCAAATTATATTTAGTTTGGTTTAATTTGCAGCCCGAAGAGTAAAACTAAAAGTTAAATTAATAAAAAGTCAAAAGGAACAATAAGAATTCTAACCTTGAATATTAATATTTGAGTTTTTCTTTGTGAATTTATTCATTTAATCTGAAAATTTATATGAATTATTTTCTTATAAATTTATGACTTTAATCATAAGAGTTATAGAATTTATTGTTTTATTATGTATAATTAATGACTTGAATCTCAGATTTTTTTTCTGGTAAATTTGTGACTTTAGTCTCAGAGAGTATGTATGTTTTTTCCTCATAACTTTATGATTCAAATTTCAAAAATTAGAATATTTTCTTGTAAATATGTGACATAAATCTTAAGAATTTAATTAATTATTTTCTTGCACATTTGTGACTTTAATTTACAAAATTATATTCATTATTTTCTTGTAAATGTATTATTTTAATCTTTAAAATCATATTAATTTCTTCCTTGGAAATTTATGATTTTAATCCTACAAATTATATTAATTATTTGCTTGGAAATTTGTGACTTTAACTTAAGGATTTTTAAATTGTTATTATTTAAAATTTGTGATTTTAATCTCAAAAAAAATTTTTTTATTAAGTTTTTTTTCTTATAAATTTGTGACTTTAATCTTAAAAATTCTATTAAATATTTTCTGACAGATTTATGATTTTAATCTAAAAATCGTATGAATTATTTTCTTGTAAATTTGTGACCTAATAATTTTTTTAAATTGAAAATTTGTGACTTTAATCGTAGGAATTATCTATTTTTTTTTATTTTTTAAAATTGTGACTTTAATCTCAGAGATTATTTTTGTTTGTTTTTTCTCATTTATGACTCAAATTTCAGAAAATATCTGAGTTTTTTTCTTGTGAATTTGTGACTTTAATCTCAAAAGTTCTATTCATTATTTTCTCACGAATTAGTAACTTCAATCTCAGAAATTATGTAATTATTTCGTGTAAATTTATTACTTTCATCTTAAAAAATCTATTAATTATTCCTTGTGAATTTATGAATTTAATCTCAAAAATATATAAATCTTTTTTCTTGTGAATTAGTAACTTTAATCTCAGAAATTATGTGATTATTTTCTGTTAAATTTGTGACTTCAATCTCAGAGAGTATTTGTTGTTTTTTCTCATAATTTTACGACTGATCTCAGGATAAATCTGAGTTTTTTTCTTCCTTCCTTCTTCAGGAAGTTTACTGACTGGTTCAGGAGCCATTTCTTCTGATGATTCTTTTTATTTTCAGGGACGGAGGCCTGAAGAGAGGGAAGGTGAAGGATTCGTTCAAAGAGGAGCAGCAGAAGATGTACAGCAGCCTCATCGTGGGACACAACGGGATCAATAATCTATAATCAAAATCTATAATGAAGCTGAATCTATGGTTTTCTACTTCCTGTTTCTACCAGATTAAAGCTGAGTTTTAACTGCAGCAGCAGGCTTCCACCAGCAGGAGGCGCCATGACTCCATAAAGCTGCTGCTCTTCTTCTTCTGTTCCACTAAACCAGGTTTCATTCACAGGAAAACTTTATTTTCCTTCAGCTGCAGAATCAAAGAGCAGGAAATGAATCTTTAACTTTCATTTATCTCCGATCAGCTCCAGGATTCTGTCGTCTTTAGTCTGATTTTATTAAAACATCAGATTATTTTTATACGTTTTCAGCTTTTTTCTCTCATAAATCTTAGAGAACATCCACAATTTGTCTCTTTATTTCTCACATTATTGTCAGAGTTTTTCCACTAAATTTGTGGCCTAAATATAGAAAATATGAAAATTATTAGATTGCAAATGTGTGACTTCAATCTCAGAAAACATCTGATTTTTATGTCAATTTGTGAATTTCATTTTTAAAAATGTTTATTTTTTTCTCCTAAATTTCCAACTTTAACATCAGACAATTTATTTTCTCATAAATTTGTGACTAAAATAAAAAATAAAAATTTTCAGTTTGTCTCCTACATTCTGACATTTTTATTTTTTCCAATAAATTGGTGGCTTTAAAAAAAAAGAATTTTTGTGTATCTCAGAGAATAGAAAAGGTTTTTACATTCCACATCTTCTTTTAAAGATCAAGTTTTGTTTGTTTTTTTTTTTAACAGTATTTTTTTCTCCAGCGCTGGTGTCCAACCCGTGGCTCGAGGCCCTCTCAGGGCTGCAAACACTGCAAATAATTTCATCTGTTTCCTGTTTCTAGAAGAAAAATAAAAACATCTGAAGATCAAATGATGGTTTTTATGTCTGATTATTATTAATAGTGTTTCACTCAAACGAACTTTTATTTTAAAAAAAACCACGTTTGGAAAAATACTGAATTTATCATGAGAGTAAATAATAAAATAAAACTTAATAAAAATATAAATAGAAAAAAATCCGGTTAAGAAGAGTCGAGAAAAAGAAGTTTAATAAAATAATAAAACAAAAAAATAAAGGAAAATTAATAAAAATTCAAACAGGAAAATGTACAAAAAAATACGTTAAATAAAGGCGACGTGAGAAAAGAAAAAAAAGGCTTCAAAATAAAATAGAAAACAAATTGTTATAAAAGTCAACAAAATGAATGAAAAAAACAAAAACCCAAACAGGAAATAAAAAAATGTATAGAAAAAGGCAAAAGAAGAAGTCAAATAAAAAAGAGAAATGAATCTTAAATGTAAATAAAAAAGAAACATGAAGAAAAATCAAACGTGAAAAAAGAAAAATTAGACATTTTTTTAAACAGAATTTTAAATATTTTTTCTAAATTAGTTCCCAACCGGGCTCAGAGGAAGAAGCAGTGCAGAGTCTGTCCTTCAGAATAAAACAGTGTGCAATGAGTCTCCTTCAGAATAAAACTGTGTGCAGTGAGTCTCCTTCAGAATAAAACAGCCTGCAGTTAGTCTCCTTCACAATAAGAGTGTGTAGCAAGTCTCCTTCAGAATAAGAGTGTGCAATGCGTCTCTTTCAGAATAAAACTGAATGTGCAGTGAGTCTCCTTCAGAATAAAACGGTGTGCAGTGCGTGACCTTCAGAATAAGAGTGTGCAGTGAGTCTCCTTCAGAATAAGAGTGTGCAGTGAGCCTCCTTCAGAATAAAACTGAATGTGTGCAGTGAGTCTCCTTCAGAATAAAACAGTGTGCAGTGACTTTCCTTCAGAATAAGAGTGTGCAGTGAGTCTCTTTCAGAATAAACCTGAATGTGCAGTGAGTCTCCTTCAGAATAAGAGCATACAGTGAGTCTCCTTCAGAATAAGAGCATACAGTGAGTCTCCTTCAGAATAAGAGCGCACAGTGCGTCTCCTTCAGAATAAAACTGTGTGCAGTTATCTCCTTCAGAATAAGAGTGTGCCGTGAGTCTCCTTCAGAATAAGAGTGTGCAGTACGTCTCCTTCAGAATAAGAGTGTACAGTGCGTCTCTTTCAGAATAAGAGTGTACAGTTTGTCTCTTTCAGAATAAAACAGTATGCAGTGTGTCTCCTTCACAATAAAACAGTGTTTGCAGTGAGTCTCCTCCAGAATAAGAGTGTGCAGTGCGTCTCCTTCAGAATAAAACAGTGTGCAGTGAGTCAACCTCAGCATAAAACAGCATGTAGTGAGTCTCCTTCAGAATAAGAGTGTGCAGTGAGTCTCCTTCAGAATAAGAGTGTGCAGTGCGTCTTCTTCAGAATAAAAGCCCGTGTGCAGTGCATCTCCTTCAGAATAAAACAGTGTTTGCAGTGCGTCTCCTTCAGAATAAAAGCCTGTGTGAGGCGGTAGAGCAGCAGATGTGGACCATGGAGCTTTAATAGAGAAATCAGACAGTGTGAAATAAGCGGAGATATTCTGCAGCACACGGCGGCTCACACTTCACGGCCTCTCGGATCTCTCTGCCACCGCCTTCGCCCAATAACAATCCCACGACTCAAATTGCTTGAACAGAATTGTTTGTTCTCCTCTAACAGGATTGTGAATTATTAATAGGATCTAAAGCCGGCTCTCTAACCCGATTGTTGAGGTGGGATTCTTGGCTGCAGCGCACCATTTACTGTGATGTATGTGTCTGCACATCTTTAGAGCCAATTTAATGTGATTCAGATGGATTTGGGGGGGACATCATAAAAGGCCGTGGACTCCACGCTGCAGCCGCATGTCCACGGACGCTGATTCGATTTGCTCACTTCTGCTCTGAGCCTCGGCTGATCTATACAAATGCAATGCAGGTACACTAAGTAAATATGAATACATTTCCAAATTGAATCCAAGTGAGTGTAGCGGCTGCAGGACATCATTTTAAATGGCCAGTGCTGGGAACTGAGCCTCGGAGGCCTAAATGACTGCGGCTGCTCCTCCGACGCACCATTAGTTGGAGGGTAATGCCTTTAAAGACATCGTTCTGCCATCTATTCTGTGCTGCCGCTCTGATGTATGTGGAGAACACGATCGATAGCCGCAGCTACGCTAACCCAGTAAACCCAGCCTCACAAGTACACACAAACCAGAAACACGCAAATACACACACACACACACACACTCACACTCAAACCAGACACAGGCCTGAACCCGGAGCAGCTGCTGCATACATATAGAAATATACACACATATATATTTACTGATACTGCACAAAATACTGCACTAAAATCTAGTACACAGCTTCAGCAACAAGTTTAGAATATTTCTTAAACATATAAAACACAAAAATAAATTAAATATGGAAAAATATGTTTATCAGAATAACAGCAGCTATATACATTCTGAAAGACTGCATTGTCAACAAAATATTAAGAATGTTTAACCCTCCTGTTGTCTTCATTTACAGGCACCAAAAAATATTGTTTCCTTGTCTGAAAAAAAATCCAAAAATTCTGGAAAAAAGTTCCCCAAATTTCTGAAAATTTGCAAAACCTTCAGGAAGAAAGTTCCAATAATTCCTTAAAAGTTTCCCTTAAAAGTTTTATTTAAAAAAATCCAACAAATTTGGCAAGTAAATTCTTGTAAATATTTTCAAAAAATGAGCAAAAATCTTCCAAAAAATCCTAAAAATATCTAAAGTGATTCCATATATATCAGTAAAACTTCTAATATTTTCTTTAAGAATATTCACATAAAAATCAACCAAAATCCAGTGAAATTTGCAGGATTTTGGGTGATTTTTATGTAAATGTTCTTAAGAAACATTTTTAACATTTATTTTTTTCACCAAAAAATGTTCAAAGATTTCCCAAAAATGTTGAAAATGTGGACATCAGAAGTTTCACTGTGAAAATAGATTTTTTCCCACATTTTCAAACTTTAAAACAGCTCAATTAGACCCGCAGGACGACACGAGGGTTAAAAATATTATTCAGAATTTTTAAAGATATTATTCAGAAATGGTGGAGATTAACTTAAAGTACTTGAGTATTTCCATATAATGTTTATTTAATTAATTTATGAAGTTTTTAAAAATATTTTTACATTATTTTGTTAACATAATGAAGATAATAATTTACCTCATTTAGAAAACTTTGGAAGGAAAAACTAACATTTATTACGGGAATTTTATAGAATAATTTAAGTCCTGTACTCAAAGTAATGATCAGTACTCAAGTATTTCCATTTTACAACAACAGTGAGTTCAGATCTGTGAAAAATCACTAAAAAAGTCAAATGTTTGACCTCTAAATATCTGAAATATTCAGGTCTAGAAGCAGTCATAGTACCACTAATCAGGAGGTCTAGGAGTGATAGTACCACTAATCAGAGGTCTAGAAGGAGTCATAGTACCACTAATCAGGAGGTCTAGAAGGAGTCATAGTACCACTAATGAGGAGGTATAGAAGGAGTCATAGTACCACTAATCAGGAGGTATAGAAGGAGTCATAGTACCACTAATCAGAGGTATAGAAGGAGTCACAGTACCACTAATCAGGAGGTCTAGAAGGAGTCATAGTACCACTAATCAGGAGGTCTAGAAGGAGTCATAGTACCACTAATCAGGAGGTCTAGAAGGAGTCATAATACCACTAATCAGGAGGTCTAGAAGGAGTCATAGTACCACTACTCAGGAGGAACAGAAGGAGTCATAGTACCGCTAGTCAGGAGGTCTAGAAGGAGTCATAGTACCACTAATCAGGAGGAACAGAAGGAGTCATAGTACCGCTAGTCAGGAGGTCTAGAAGGAGTCATAGTACCACTAATCAGGAGGAACAGAAGGAGTCATAGTACCGCTAGTCAGGAGGTCTAGAAGGAGTCATAGTACCACTAATCAGGAGGTCTAGAAGGAGTCATAGTACCACTAATCAGGAGGTCTAGGAGGAGTCATAATACCACTAATCAGGAGGTCTAGAAGGAGTCATAGTACCACTAATCAGGAGGTCTAGAAGGAGTCATAATACCACTAATCAGGAGGTCTAGAAGGAGTCATAGTACCACTACTCAGGAGGAACAGAAGGAGTCATAGTACCGCTAGTCAGGAGGTCTAGAAGGAGTCATAGTACCACTACTCAGGAGGAACAGAAGGAGTCATAGTACCGCTAGTCAGGAGGTCTAGAAGGAGTCATAGTACCACTAATCAGGAGGTCTAGAAGGAGTCATAGTACCACTAATCAGGAGGTACAGAAGGAGTCACAGTACCACTAATCAGGAGGTCTAGGAGGAGTCATAGTACCACTAATCAGAGTGAACAGTAAACTTGTTTCTCCATCTAGAGATTTTGAGACCAGGATAAACTAGTTGTTCTCAAATGGAGTCCAGATGTTTGAACCTGACCAGGACCTCCACAGTGGATGTATGGTCCTGACAGTGAAGCACGGAGGTGGCGGTATGATGATGTTGAAGACATTTCTAGAAGCAGCCTGAAGGTCTGAGGATGAACCAGAGTCCTGGCTGACCAGTTGAAGAAGAGAAACGTTCCACAGAGCTTCTCCACCAGAACAACGTGGAACCAGAAGGTTCGGAATGACTGGAGAAGGATCCAGAATGTAGTTAAAAAATCGATCAATGACTGATTGAGCTGATAATAAATATTAAATCTGACTGTTGGACAGTTTCATGCTGAACAGAAACACTTCATTATTAATTTATTCTAAAAATATTCATCTGTTTTTATTCACCTTCTGGATGATGATCAGCTGGTCTCATTTTTTCGGGAAGTTTCCACAGAAATAAAGTTTATTATTAGTGTTGGATCATCTAAGGATCTCATTTTGTTTGTTTTGTGTCTCTGAGGAGGTTTTGCATCTTTTTCTGGCCATTTTTGTTTAGTTGGTTTTTTTAGTAGTTTTTTTTTGTGGCTCTTTCGGATCTTTATGTGGTTTTGCATGTCTTTTGGTTATGTGTCTCTTTTCAGTTGTTTTACATATTTTTGTGGTTGTTTTGTGTCTCTGTGGTCATGTTGCATCTCTTTGTGGTTATTTTGAATATTGTAATGCTCATTTTGTGTACTTTTGTGATTGCTTTCAGACTCTTTGTGGCTGTTTTGAATATTTTTGTTATTGTTTTACATATTTTAGTGGTTATTTTGTGTATTTTATGGTCATTTTGGCACTATTTTCATTAGTTTTATGTTATTTTGTAAATGTTTTCAGATTCTTCTTGGTTGTTTTACATATTTTTGTGATCATTTTATGTCTCTGTAGTTATTTTTACATATTTTTGTGGTTGTTATGAATATTTTTCTGGTAATTTTGCATCTCTTTGTAGTTGTTTTGAATATTTTTATAGTCATTTTGTGTACTTTTGTGATTGTTTTCAGGCTCTTTTGGTTGTTTTGTGTCTTTTGTGGTTGTTTTGAATATTTTTGTGGTCGTTTTGTGTAATTTTGTGATTGTTTTCAGACTTGTGGCTGTTTTAAATATTTTTGTGGTCATTTTGTTTCTCTTTTCAGTTGTTTTACATATTTTAGTGGTAGTTTTGTGTCTCTTTTCAGTAGTTTTACATATTTCAGTGGTAGTTTTGTGTCTCTGTTCAGTTGTTTTACATATTTCAGTGGTAGTTTTGTATCTCTTCAGTTGTTTTACATATTTCAGTGGTAGTTTTGTGTCTCTTTTCAGTTGTTTTACATATTTCAGTGGTAGTTTTGTGTCTCTTTTCAGTTGTTTTACATATTTCAGTGGTAGTTTTGTATCTCTTCAGTTGTTTTACATATTTCAGTGGTAGTTTTGTGTCTCTTTTCAGTTGTTTTACATATTTCAGTGGTAGTTTTGTGTCTCTTTTCAGTTGTTTTACATATTTCAGTGGTAGTTTTGTATCTCTTCAGTTGTTTTACATATTTCAGTGGTAGTTTTGTATCTCTTCAGTTGTTTTACATATTTCAGTGGTAGTTTTGTGTCTCTTTTCAGTAGTTTTACATATTTCAGTGGTAGTTTTGTGTCTCTTTTCAGTTGTTTTACATATTTCAGTGGTAGTTTTGTATCTCTTCAGTAGTTTTACATATTTCAGTGGTAGTTTTGTGTCTCTTTTCAGTTGTTTTACATATTTCAGTGGTAGTTTTGTATCTCTTCAGTTGTTTTACATATTTTAGTGGTAGTTTTGTGTCTCTTTTCAGTTGTTTTACATATTTCAGTGGTAGTTTTGTATCTCTTCAGTTGTTTTACATATTTCAGTGGTAGTTTTGTGTCTCTTTTCAGTTGTTTTACATATTTTAGTGGTAGTTTTGTGTCTCTTTTCAGTTGTTTTACATATTTTAGTGGTAGTTTTGTGTCACCCCCTAGGGACAGCAGCTGTGATTGGTCAGAAGTCTGTGATTGTCGTGTCTGATTGAGCTCCGGTCCGGTTGTTGTGTTGGGCTGTGATTGATCTGAGGGGAGATTCTGGTTTATTTAGACGATAATTCAGCGTCTGACCTGCTGCTGCCTCCCATCAGACCCATCGTCTCCAATCCCAGCCGGGATGCTTCACCCTCATGAAAAATGTCCTCCGCTGAGGTACATGAAGGTGTGAAATTGCAGACTGCTGTCCGGCCCGGGCGGCAGGTATTTCTGCTTTTATTGACAGCGTGGCGCGATGCGAGGCCGCTGCAGCTCTGATTGCTTTTGTTTCCAGGTCACCTCGGATCTGCCGCCACAACTTTTCCAATTTCTCCGGCTGCTCGTACGGAGACGGAAGGAGAGAAAACACAAAGGAAACACAGAAAGCTTCTCGCTTTCACGCTCGGCGGGCGACACAGATCCTGTCAGCTGCGCTGCGACGCAACTTCATCAAAGGAATAATCAAATAAACGTCGTGGTTCATTAATAGGAAATTATCTCAGCATGAAGATTAATTGCGTTAAACTTATGAAGGAGTGTTTGCTGAGGACGGAGGCGGCGGAAATGATGGATGATGAGGCCGGTGATGAATGGAGAAAGCAGCGGAACTAAATTGAAAGTGTACTCATCCGTTCTCCTCACAACTGCAGATAAATGGAGCGTGTCGCATCCAACAAAGCAGGAAGCTGCTGACGGACAGAAGTTCTGATCAGAGTCCAGCTCCAGTCACAGTTAGAAAGCTTCTAATAAACACCAGCATGGAAAGACACACAACACAACTACACACGAGTCCCTGATTGGTTCTTTTCTATGACAGCAGCTGGTTTTGTGGAACTTTTCATTTAGTTTGTGTCTCTTTTTGGTCGTTTTGAGATTTTTTGTGGACGTTATTTTGGTTGTTTTGTATCATTTTCTGGTCATTTTGAGTCTTTTAGTTGTTTTAGGTCATTTTGCGGTCAGTTTTGAGCCTCTTTGAGCCTCTTTTGTGTCTGTTTTTGGTTGTTTTGTGTCTCTGTGGTTGTTTTGTGTTTCTTTGAACCTGTTTTGTGTATGTTTTTGGTTGTTTTGCGTCTCTTTGAGCCTCCTTCGTGTGTTTTTGGTTGTTTTGTGTCTCTTTGAGCCTCTTTCATGTCTATTTTTGGTTGTTTCGAGCCTCTTTGAGCATGTGTCGTGTCTGTTTTTTGGTCATCTTTTGTGTCTTTTTCAGTGTAATCTCTCTGAGTTCGTCCACAGACTTTCTGGAATCATTTCTGACTTCTAGATGGTTTTATTTAAGGATATTTTGCCATCAGATGCTATAGATCAAACAATCTGTGTGGAGTTAAATCTGCGGTGAACCGGCTGGAAGCAGGAGGCTGTGATTGGCTGATTGACGACTGATCAGGAAACATTAGAATCAATCATCAGGCTGGTTCCAGATCAGTTTTACACCTGAAACTGGAAATACGACGTTGAGATAATTGGACATTTATGGCTGACTGTTGACCTCTAGTCCTGGTTCCGAGGTTTGATTGTAATCCTGGTTCCGAGGTCTGACTGTAGTTCTGGTTCCGAGGTCTGATTGTAGTTCTGGTTCTGTAGTCCTGGCTCAGCGGCGCCCCCCTGAGGCTGTCCTGCTGACAGATGATCGTCCTTTTTGTGATTCCAACCAACAGTCCTCCTGACACAGAACTTTAATTATTCTCCTAAATAACTGCCGGAAGCAGCGATGAGGATTGATGGCCGGGATATTTTTTTTATTTCTCCGTGTTTAAAAACCAAAACAAGCGAGCGGCAGCCAAAGTTCCAGATGATCAAACTCGTATTAAGACAGCGTCTGGCGGGCCTCCAGCCGACAGCCTCGTTCTAAATGATTCTGCCATCTGTTGGGGGATGAAGAAGAGGATCTCTATCAATCTCCACTCGGCCATTTCACACCAGATCCTGCCTCGGC
This sequence comes from Amphiprion ocellaris, assembly GCF_022539595.1. NCBI lineage: Eukaryota > Metazoa > Chordata > Actinopteri > Pomacentridae > Amphiprion > Amphiprion ocellaris. The sequence goes on along the minus strand of NC_072782.1, from coordinate 33,179,443 downwards.
GTCGTTATCAGCGCTTTCTGCAAAGTTTGAGCATTAAAACGGAGAAATATCACCGCAGGCTGTTTGTGGGCGAACATTTATTTATGAAACCTGCTGATGATCAACACATGAAGAGTATTAATGAAGCAGCTGGACCAGCAGAAGACGGGATTCTTCTCCTCTCACAAAGTTTCACAAAAAAACAGAAACATAATGAATGTTCAGGAGGAGACGACGGCTGTAAATGATTAGAAAAGTTATTCAGAAGATGAAGGAGTTTCCATGGAAACAAACAAGGAGGAAATGAAACGAAAATCTCAGTTTTCTGACTGACGTCTGCTTGGATTCTAGTTTCTGGATCTTCAGAAAACTAAGAAAGAAAAGAGACTTTTTCAGTTTTCTTCCTTCTGTCTGTGAAATAAAAAAAACTTGTAGCGTTCAAATGAAACCTTTAAAACATAAAGGAATCAGATGTGACGTTCTGCTGCAAGAAAATCCAAGAAAAATTGAGATGGTAAAGAAAAAAGCAAATAAAAATCTGAAACTACAAATAAAATGAAAACTAACAAGATAAAATGCAAATCAACAAATTCTAAATGCAAATGCATGTAGATAATGCAGCACAAAATAAAAAAATAGAAAATCACACACAAAAAACTGAACTAAACACGAATCAAAAATAAGAAACATAAACCAAAAACACAGAACAAAATGAGAAAAATGAACCACAAAAGAACAGGATAAAATACCAAAAATATTAATAATAAAAAAAATTACTAAACAGAAATGAAGACAAAATAGGATCTAAATGCAAATTCATGAAGAAAATGCAGCACAAAAATAAAAAGAGTGGAAAATCAGACATGAACATAAATCAAAAAATAAAATAATAAACTAACAAAAAAACTAGAAACTCAAATTAATAAAGAAAATACAGAACAAAAATAAGAAAAATAAACCAAAAAAACGGATTAAAAGCAAAAATATTCATAAAAAATTAACAAAATAGAAACAACAAACAAAATAAAATAAAAAATTATAAACACACACACACACACACACACACACACACACACACACACACACACACACACACACACACACACACACACACACACACACACAAACAGAATTAAACACAAATGCAAACCAAAAATAAGAAAAATAAACCAAGTAAGTAACTAAATTAACAAGATATAAATGCAAACTAATAAAGGAACTACAGAACAAAAACAAGAAAAATAAACCACCTAAAAACAGGACTAGAAATTGAAAATATTAATAAATAAAAAATTATCTAAATTGAAATGAAAATAACAAAATTCTAAAGCAAAAACAAACTCAAACTCATGAAGAAAATGCAGCAAAAGAATAAAAAAGTGAAAAATCAGACACATAAACCTTAATTAAACACAAATCAAAAATAAGGAACATAAACCAAAAATAAAATAATAAACTAACAGCAAACAATTATGAGATAGATTTATTCAATTTAATTTTCTTTATGCAGCTCAGATTCAGAACAGATGAATCTCACAGCGTTTAGCAGAGAAAGAGCAGATCTGAAGAATTAGAAACAGAAAAACCAACAATCTGAAGCTTCATCTGGATTCTCTGGCAGTGACAATGGAGGAAACTAAAACCTCCTGAGATAGGAACTAAACTTGGTCCTGATTTTTAATGGAATATCTCCATAGGGGTACAGAGGAACATTTCCAGCAACCAAGATCTACCAAGAATCTACAGTCTACTATCCTGGATAAAGTTCAGGATAGTAGACTGTAGATTCAGGGTAAAGTTCAGGATAGTAGACTGTAGATTCTAGGTGAAGTTCAGGATCATAGACTGTAGATTCTAGGTAAAGTTCAAGATAGTAGACTGTAGATTCTTGGTAAAGTTCAGGATAGTAGACTGTAGATTCAGGGTAAAGTTCAGGATAGTAGACTGTAGATTCAGGGTAAAGTTCAGGATAGTAGACTGTAGATTCTAGGTAAAGTTCAGGATAGTAGACTGTAGATTCTAGGTAAAGTTCAGGATAGTAGACTGTAGATTCTAGGTAAAGTTCAGGATAGTAGACTGTAGATTCTAGATAAAGTTCAGGATAGTAGACTGTAGATTCTAGGTAAAGTTCAGGATAGTAGACTGTAGATTCAGGGTAAAGTTCAGGATAGTAGACTGTAGATTCTAGGTAAAGTTCAGGATAGTAGACTGTAGATTCTAGGTAAAGTTCAGGATAGTAGACTGTAGATTCTTGGTAAAGTTCAGGATAGTAGACTGTAGATTCTGGGTAAAGTTCAGGATAGTAGACTGTAGATTCTTGGTAGATCTTGGTTGCTGGAAATGTTCCTCTGTACCCCTATGGAGATATTCCATTAAAAATCAGTCGTTTCCAACTGCAATAGTTATTTACCACATTAACAATGTCTACAATGGATTTATCATTCATGTTGAATTATTTTAGAAATATGATAAATTACTCAAAAAATATAAAATTACTGCAAAACCAGCTTGAATTACTACAAATTATTTAACAAATTTTTGTAGCAATATTACAGGATACATTGAAGTTGAACTGTAGCATCCGTCCGTCTGTCCTTCCATCCATCCATCCATCCATCCATCATCCATCCATCATCCATCCATCCATCCATCTATCATCGATCCATCCAACCATCCATCCATCCATTTATCCATCTATCATCATCCAGCCATCCAACCATCAATCCATCCATCCATCCATCCATCCATCTATCCATCCATCCATCTATCATCCATCATCTATAATCCATCCATCCATCCATCCATCCATCATCCATCCATCCATCCATCCATCCATCATCTATAATCCATCCATCCATCCATCCATCCATCCATCCATCCATCCATCCATCCATCCATCCATCCATCCATCCATCATCTCCATGGAGACGGGGCTGATCTTGGTCCTCCACCAGAGGAAGCTGGAGCTCCTCGTCTCCAATCTGGTCCACCAAGTGGAGCAGAAAGATCTGATCTGAGCTCAGCGGAGCAGCTCGAAGCTTGCCGGCAGCAGAATGAGAAGTTTTTAATTTGCCTGCTGCGGGGCCCCGGGCCCCCGGACCGCAGTGATGGATGATGTTTTAATGCTGCTGAATGTTATTTTTACTGAACAGGGAAAACTATAAATTTGGACTTCATTGCCAATGACTGCAGGCCGTGCATGAAGGCGGCGCCGTGAATAATCGCCTCTCGCAGCAGATGTTCCTCTGCAGAAACCAATTCCTGGTGAAGATTTGCACAAGATTAATTGTGTGCAGCTGTTTCATGGCCCGCTGCAATCTTAATACATTTATGATCAGTTTGGCGGCTCGGCGGAGAGAAAGGAGCTTTATTCTTACATGTGGATTCATATCTGTGTCAGCCGTCATTAGCCGTCATTACTGATGCTCCTCTTTCTTCCTCCAACATATTTTCATTTTTCCTCTTTGACTGACTGAATTATTCAGATATGTGCAAATGAGTTGTTTTCATTTTCCTCCCCTGGAAGTGGAAATTGAAAGTGACCCGTGGTGACCCCCATCTATTACTGCAGATAAATTGCAGCGGTAGTGCAGCTCTTTGTTAGCCGGAGCTGCTGCAGCTCTCTGGAAGAAAGGCGGTGTTACGACCCGCCGTCCTCCCCTCATCCTCCCCTTATCCCACCACATCTGAATATTCTCCAGAACAAAGGCAATCATGTCGGGTCAGAACCGGAGCTGGAGGTGAGCCGGAGGTTCCTGCTTTCATTTGCTGGCCGGTTAACCCTCCTGCTGCCTCATTGTGTCTCACATCATTCAGCTAGTGTCTCTCAGCAGCTCAACATAAATGATTTATCCTGAGAATCATCTGAGCTGCAGAGAGGAGGATCGATCCGGAATAACGCTCCGTCACAGCCTGAGGTTATTAAATACTCTCTGATGTGGAGACACGTGTTATACTGGGGAAAAAAACTATTAAACACATCAGAAACACTCAATACTGGAAAAGAACAGGAAAATACCTCAAAAACACTCATTTAAATACTGTAGAAAAAAACAGGAAAACAACAAATATCTGTGAAATACTGTTTTTTAAAAACTTATTTAAATACAGAAAAAATATAGAAACAAATTAATATTCGTAAAAATACAGATTTTTGATCTGTATAAATTACTATCCATCCATCCATCCATCCATCCATCCATCCATTCATCCATCATCCATCATCCATCCATGCATCCATCCATTCATCCATCATCCATCCATGCATCCATCCATCCATCCATCTTCTTCCTCTTATCCGGGGTTGGGTCGTGGAGGCAGCAGATGAAGCAGGTCATTCCAGATGTTCCTCCTCCCAGCAACACTTTCCAGCTCTTCCTGGTGGCTCCCGAGACGTTCCCAGGCCAGATGAGATATATAATCCCTCCAGAGGGTTCTGGGTCTACCCCGGGGTCTCCTCCCAGGTGGACGTGTTCAGAAAACTCCAAAGGAAGTCTCCCTGGAGGATCTGAATCAGATGTCCAAACCTCCTCAGCTGGTTCCTTTAGAGGTGAAGGATCAGCAGCTCTACTCTGAGCTCCCTCTGGATGTCTGAGCTTCTCCCTCTATCTCTAAGGCTGAGCCCAGACACCCTACGGAGGAAGCTCATTTCAGACGCTTGTATCCATGATCTCATGCTTTGGGTCACTACCCAGAGCTCATGACCATAGGTGAGGGTTGGAACGTAGATGGATGGTAAACTGAGAGCTCACCCCAGCTGATCCTTGAGATCCTGTCCATGAAGACCACAAACAGGATCAGAGACAAGGGACAGCCCTGGAGGAGTCCAACACCCACTGGAAACGAGTCTGACTTAGTGCTGAGTATGAGGACACAGCTCTCACTTTGGTTGTACAGGGACTGGATGGTTCATATCAGAGAACCTGGTGCCCCATACTCCCTCAGTACCCCCCACAGACCCCCTCAGGGGACACTAAACACCTGTAGACTGGCAGATCCAACTCCCATGACCCCCTCAGCAGCTCCACAAGAGTAAAGATCTGATCCACCGTTCCACGGCCAGGATGGAATCCACATTGTTCCTCCTGAATCTGAGGTTCAACGGTCAGTTGGAGCCTCCCTTCCAGAGTAAACTTTCCTGGGGAGGCCGAGAAGTGTGATACCCCGGTAGTTGGAACTCACTCTCCGGTCCCCCTTCTTGAAAATAGGAACCACCACCCCGGTCTGCCACTCCACAGGTACCGTACCTGATGTCCATCCGACATTGTAGAGACGTGTCAACCAAGACAGTCCAACAATGTCCAGAGCCTTCAGCATCTCAGGGTGGATCTCGTCCACACCTGGCGCCACAGAGGAGCTTCTTAACTACCTCGGCAACCTCTGCCACGAATATGGACGAAGATTCCCCCGAGTCTTCAGGCTCTGTCTCCTCCACAGAGAACATGTTTACTGGATTCAAGAATTCCTCCAAGTGCTCCTTTTACCGCCTGACAATGTCCCCAGTACGGGTCAACAGTTCTCCCCCCGACTGTACACAGCCTGAACAAAGTCCTGCCTCCCCTTCCTGAGACGTTGAACGTCTTGCCAGAACTTCCTCGAGGCCAACCGAAAGTCCTTCTCCATAGCCTCCCTGAACTCCTCTCACACCCAAGTTTTTGTTTTCACAACTGCCGCCTTATTGGCCGGTCTGTACATGACAACTGGTGTCCACCAGCAGGTTCTTGGGTTTCCACTGCAACATTCACCAGTGACCTTCAGGCCACAGCTCCTAACAGCTACTTCAGCAATGGAGGCTTTGAACATGGACCACTCAGACTCCATGTCCCCAACCTCCCCAGGATGCAGGAGAAACTCTTCCAGAGGTGAGAGCTGAAAACCTCATGGACAGGGTCCTCTTCCAGATGTTCCCAGTTCACCCTCACTACACGTTTGGGTTTAGCAGGTCTGTCCAGCAGTCTTCCATCAGATCCAACTCACCACCAGGTGGTGATCAGCTGACAGCTCTGTTCCTCTCTTCATCCGAGTGTCTGAGATATACGGCAGCAGGTCTGATGATACGACTATGAAGTTGATCATCAACCTTTGGTCTAAGGTGTTCTGGTACCAGGTACACTGATGAGAACCTGATGCTCCAACATGGTGTTTGTTATGACCAGTTTATGACTAGAACAGAAGTCCAATAACAGAACACCACTCAGGTTCAGATCAGGCCGTCCCTCCCAATCACCTCCTCCAGGTTTCTCCATCGTTGCCCACATGAGCATTGAAGTTCCCCAGGAGAACTATGAAGTCCCCAGGCGGTCCCCCTTCCAGGAACCACCCAGAGACTCCAAGAAGGCTGAACACTGAACTGCTGTTGGTGCATAAGAACAGACAACAGTCGGAGTTTCCCCTCAGAGAGGCAACCCTCTGGTTCTCCAGGGAGAACTCCAACAGAGCAACGCTCAGCCGGGGGCAAGTTTGCTGTTATCAAAGTTTTCTGAATCGCTCTCTGTCTGGTCCGTCTCCCAGGACCAATTTGCCCTGGGAGACCCTACCAGGGGCTGTTGCCCCGGACAACACAGCTCCCAGGATCACAGAGAAACTCAAACCCCTCCACCGCGATAAGGTGGCGATTCATCAGAGGTATATATAAAGTTAATTATTTTTTCTAATTTTTTCTTTTACCATCTGTAATTTACACAATTTACCAGTTTAAAAATTAGCATTAGCATCTAGCATGTTTAAATTCTCCAGATATTTGTTTTCCCTTAAAATAACGTCAAATATCTGTGAAATTTTTACTGAAAAATTCATAAATTTTTTAGTCAAATGTTGCAAAAGAACAAATTAATCCCAATAAAAATACAGATTTTTAATGTAGATGTTATGTCTTTTTACAATCAGTGTATACCTCCATTTTTTTCTATAATTTCCACAAAACTGTTTAAAAATTAGCATTAGCATCTAGCATGTTTAAATCCTCCAGATAAATATCTTCTCTGATACCAAACAGAAAATATCTATACAATAATGATATTTGCAGCAGATTTAAATAACAGTTATAGAAAAATAACATTCTGTAGTGACAGAATAAAAACATGCTTTATTTATAGATTATTAATGTCCTTTATAGATTATTAAGGTCCTTTAGAACACAGCTGGATCAATACTAGCGTATGTTCCGGCTGATCGGTCTACAGACTGGGTCATCAATAATCCAATCACCCTCCAGCAGCAGCAGCCATAAATAACTTCCTCTCGGCCTTTAGCTGCTTCCTGCGACACCTCAGACATCGAACATGACATAATACGCTGCAATAAAACTAAAGCTGCACTTCATAAATTTGCATGATTTATTTGATGCTGTGGGACAAATCCTGCGTCATAAATATGCAAAAACGTGACGGCAGCTTTTAATTTATTCTCCTGCGATGCTGGGACTTAATTACCGATTGGTTTCTCTCATTAAGGACATTGTGTTAATGAAGTGAAGGTACCTTTGGTTTGATGCGACGCAGCAGCAGCGACTGCGGTTCCTGTGCAGCTCTGAACAAACAGATAGCTGTCAGCATGAAGGATGGCTGCTCCTCAGCGGATTATTTACTTTTAATGGGCGGGGGCCACCAGGAAGGCTCTTAATATGTGCTCACACGGGGCTGATGTATGGGGTCACCGCGACGCTCCGCCTCCCATAAATCTGCTGCACAAATGTGCTGCAGAAACACTGAAGCTGATTCCTGCTGCTGTCTGAGGAAGAAGAAAGAGAAGAAACATTACATCAGCTGCTAATCACTAAACTGATCTGAACATCTGCATCGTCTCCTCCACAATATCTCCTCTCATCAACTACCAGACGCACAAACACTGGACAGACCACACTGAAAACAGTGCAATATCATTTATAGACTGCAAAAATAGACACTATATCACCGAATACTGACTGGAATTTATCCTAAATAACTCAAAATCTGTCCAAAATTAATCAAAATTTGTGCAAAATGACTTGAAATTTGTCCCAATTGTGTCTATCATGACAGTAAAACTGCCCAAAATGACTTGAAATTTGGGCAGCATGAGTTAAAATGTATCCAAAATGACTCATAAATTGTCAAAAATGACATAAAATTTGTCCAGAAAGACTCAAAATTTGTCAAAAATGACTCAATACTGACAATACTAACTTGAAATATGTCTGAAATTACTCACAATTATGCAAAATTACTTGAAATGTGTCCAAAATGTGTCTATCATGAGTATAAAACTGCTCAAAATGACTTAAAATTTGTGCAACACGAATTAAAATATGTCTAAGATGAAACTGCAAAACACAAACAAAATAACTCAAAATTTACCCCAAAACAACTGAAAATTTGGCCGGTGTGTTTTAAAATTTGCCTAGAAAGACTCTAAATGTGCCCAAAATGTCTCATACATTGTCTCAAAGGAGGTAAAATTTGTCCCAAATGAGTCTGAATTTGTCCCTGACAGGTTAAAAATGGTCTAAAATGGCGTCATGAGACACTTGAGAGTGTTTCACGTTTTTTTTCCATCATTATTGAATTTACCTTCGGGGGTTAATAAAGTTATTGTATTGTATTTCTGAGCCTCAAAACTTCATCAGTCCAGCAGACAGACAAATGACATTTAGCAGGAGAAACACAACACCAGACCTCCACTAAAAAGGGAAATTACCACATAAAGGCACAAAACTGCTGCAAAAACATGTCAAATCACCACAAAACACACAAAATAACCACTAAAAGATGCAGAAAGACATAAATCACCACAAAATGAGGTGAAACTTCTTCAAAAATATCCAAACAATGCAAAAAGATGCAAAATCACCATAGAAAAACATGAAATAACCACTAAAATTTGCAAAATCCCAACAAAAACACACAAAATTATTATAAAACTGGAGAAATTGCCACAGACACAACATCACCATGAAGAGATTTAAAAATTCTACATAGACACAAATCACCACAAAAAGACACAAAATCACCACAGAAACAAACAAACTTACTATTTAAAGTGGAAAAATTACAAAATATAGTTGCAAAATCAGCATCAAAAGATTAAAAATCTAAATGACTTTTGACATTTTTTGAGTATTTTCAACATTTTCAACATAAATTTTATTTTAGATGATTCACATCTGATTTTTAACAACCGTTGAGTCCACTTGGACAAATTTCATCTCATTTGAACACATCTGGGTGATTTTGGACGATTTCTATGTCATTTTAAACCAGTTGTAATGAATTCTGGACAATTTTTATGTTATTTTAATCCAGTTTTAATGAATTTTGGATAATTTCTTATGTAATTTTAAACCAGTTTTAATGAATTTTGGACAATTTCTATGTCATTTTAAATCACTTTTAAGTCATTTTGGATGATTTTTATGTCATTTTAAACCAGTTTTAAGGAATTTTGGACGATTTAAATGACATTTTGAACAATGTTGAGAAGCTTTAGACATATTTCAAGGCTTTTTATTTTAAAAAAGGTGAGATTAATTCTATGTAAAGCTGGAGAGAACTTTGAAACATGCATTGTGTGTAAACTTTTACATCAGCAGGTGAACTATTAGAGTCAATGTCAGAATCATTTTTTCCAAGCTTGATCATTTTTAACAATTTTTTGAGAAGTTTTTGTAATTTTGGGCAAAACCTGAGTCATTTAGGAGACATTTGATCAGTTTAAGTGAGGTTTGTTGTTTCTTTAGACATCTTTTGAGCTATTTTGAACAATTTTTGAGTCGTTCTGGACAAGTTTAGGGGAAAAATCGTTGGCTGTTCAGAAGAGAAACTGGAACCTTCTGTGGGACTAATTCCTGGTCAGTGATGGATCTCCTGCTTTGATGAAATATTCTCCTGTTTGCCATTTCTGGCTCTTATCAATACGCTGATCAATGAGCCGCCGTGTTTGATGATGGTTATTAACGACGACCTCCTCCAACCAGCCGCTAACGATCCAAAGTATTAATTCCAGCATTATTAATATCCTGGACGCAGATAAGAGGGAATATTAATGTAAGGCCACCATAAAGCAGAGTCATTATTTAAGTCCTGTCAACCTTAAACAGCCCGATAAGCTTTTATTCTCATTTCAATGAAGAACTCCATTCCTCTGAGGCCGACCAATCACAGCCGCAGCCTCGTTAGGATCAATAATCTCTGATCGGCCTCGTTAGGATCAATAATGTCTGATCAGCCTCGTTAGGATCAATCATCTGTGATCGGCCTCGTTAGGATCAATCATCTGTGATCGGCCTCGTTACGATCAATCATCTGTGATCGGCCTCGTTAGGATCAATCATCTGTGATCGGCCTCGTTAGGATCAATAATCTGTGATCGGCCTCGTTAGGAACAATAATCCGTGATCGGCCTCGTTAGGATCAATAATCTGTGATCGGCCTCGTTAGGATCAATCATCTGTGATCGGCCTCGTTACGATCAATCATCTGTGATCGGCCTCGTTAGGATCAATCATCTGTGATCGGCCTCGTTAGGATCAATAATCCATGATCGGCCTCGTTAGGATCAATCATCTGTGATCGGCCTCGTTACGATCAATCATCTGTGATCGGCCTCGTTAGGATCAATCATCTGTGATCGGCCTCGTTAGGATCAATAATCCGTGATCGGCCTCGTTAGGATCAATAATCTGTGATCGGCCTCGTTAGGATCAATCATCTGTGATCGGCCTCGTTAGGATCAATAATCCGTGATCGGCCTCGTTAGGATCAATCATCTGTGATCGGCCTCGTTAGGATCAATAATCCGTGATCGGCCTCGTTAGGATCAATCAACCGTGATCGGCCTCGTTAGGATCAATAATCCATGATCGGCCTCGTTAGGATCAATCATCTGTGATCGGCCTCGTTAGGATCAATAATCCGTGATCGGCCTTGTTAGGATCAATCAACCGTGATCGGCCTCGTTAGGATCAATAATCCATGATCGGCCTCGTTAGGATCAATCATCTGTGATCGGCCTCGTTAGGATCAATAATCCATGATCGGCCTCATTAGGATCAATCAACCGTGATCGGCCTCGTTACGATCAATAATCCATGATCGGCCTCGTTAGGATCAATCATCCGTGATCGGCCTCGTTAGGATCAATAATCCGTGATTGGCCTCATTAGGATCAATCAACCGTGATCGGCCTCGTTACGATCAATAATCCATGATCGGCCTCTTTAGGATCAATAATCCATGATCGGCCTCGTTAGGATCAATAACCTGTGATCGGCCTCGTTAGGATCAATCATCCGTGATCGGCCTCGTTAGGATCAATCATCCGTGATCGGCCTCGTTACGATCAATAATCCGTGATCGGCCTCGTTACGATCAATCAACCGTGATCGGCCTCGTTAGGATCAATAATCCGTGATCGGCCTCGTTAGGATCAATCATCCGTGATCGGCCTCGTTACGATCAATAATCCGTGATCGGCCTCGTTACGATCAATCAACCGTGATCGGCCTCGTTAGGATCAATAATCCATGATCGGCCTCGTTAGGATCAATCATCTGTGATCGGCCTCGTTAGGATCAATCATCTGTGATCGGCCTCATTAGGATCAATCAACCGTGATCGGCCTCGTTAGGATCAATCATCTGTAAAATCAGGTGGATCCTCAAGTCACAGTTAAACGGCATCATCCAGGTTTTCTTCTTTAGGAGCTTTAATTCATCAGATTTCTGCAGCTCAGACGTCTGACGATAAATAATAATAAAAATAAACTTTATGAAACATCTGCAGAAAAATACAAAATAAACTTTATTCAAACGCCTAAAAGAGGAAAAATCTTTTCAGGCTTTTAATCAGGATGATGATCTGATAATAACAGAATAAACACATCAAAACTGATGAATTATTATTAGTTTTATGTTTAATAAACTCCCAGCAGAACATTTATTGTAACTTCTGTGATCAAGTTGGTTTTCATTTGTGGCTCAAAGTTGTTTTGTTTTTTTAACAAAATCATTAAAACTACTGAACAAACTGAAATTTTAATCAGTTTAATAAACAAGTTAGTTTCTTATTTCTGCACGATTATTGTTTTTATTAAATCTGAGATTCTTCATCAGGAAACTTAAAACTCTGAGTTTTGTTGTTAAATTTGTTCAGAAGGAAACTCAGGATTTGTTGTTTTTTCTATAATAAAATAGAACTTCATTTTATAAACAGATGTTAAACTGTCTTTAATAAATGATTTATTCTAGTTTAAATAAATATTTTATTGTCTTTCAAAATGTTTTATTGTTTTTTTTATAAATATTTCATTGTCATTTGTTGAAATGTTTTATTCTATTTTCAAGAAATATTTTACTGTCTTTTTAAAATGTTTTATTGCATTTTTAATAAACATTTTATTGTATTTTAAAGATATATGTTGTCATTATATAAATGTTTGTATTTTAAAGAAATATTTCAGAATAATAATAGACATTAAACATCTAGTAGAAACCAGTTTATTCACATTAATATTTATTCTCCTTTTAATTGTAGTTATTAAATCACTCATCTCTAATAATCTTTAATCTCATGTTGAACGTCGTTTTTTTCTTCTCTCTAGTGCAGAAATGATCTCGTCCTGTTTATCTCTGACTAAAACGGACCTGATTCTTCAGTTTTTTTCTGGAATCTCTTTGTCTCTGAATCTCTTTCACTTCCTGTCCTTCACGTCGTCTCAACATTTCCTCTTTAGCAGGACCTAGATGTTGTTTGTTCTCATTAATATCTCTGGAATCAGAAAGAAACTCATGTAATCAGGATCATCATCTGATTTCTGTCGCTTTTTATCTCTGGAGCTGAAATCATTCTGTTCAGTTTATCGTCTCTTTTAGAGTCAACCTGTTAGTTAAAGCCTTGACGTCTGGTTTTCATATTTTCTTCTCTAAACGTTCCTGTGGTCAGGTGCAGATTTTATTCTGTGGTTCTTTCTAAACTCCAGCCTCCTTCCCGGTACCTAAACGCCTCCTGTCGTCCATCAATCGGCTCTAAATATCTTCTTGTTCACAGAATCGAGGCTTTTATCTGCAGACTTGAGGCTCGGCTGGCGTTTCTCATCACGTCGTGTTTTCAGAGGACGATCCTTCAGTTGCCACTCAAGTCTATCAATGTCAGCGGAGGCTCCGAAACACACATACATTTGGATTAAACAGCGGCGGTCATTATTGACCTTTTAAGATACAGCTTTAATGGGTTTCCTGTGGCTGTCGGCTGATCGGGGCCCTCAGGGTTCGCCTGGAATTGGAATCAAATACTTTAGATCCCCTCTTCCTCGCCGCTAATGCCGCCGGCTTTGTGCCGCAGAAAAGAGAAATTAAAGCAAAAGCACACGATGAGAATGAGGAGCAGGAGAGAGGGATTACAGGAGGACACGGATGTTCCAGTGACTGGCCAACCTCGACCGAGTACAAGCAGCAAAACCACACGGAAAAACCACACGGAATAACCACCAACAGGCACGTTTAACCTGGAATCATTCAGCGACGGGCCAACCTCAACCAAGTACAAGCAGCAAAATGACACGAAATGAACCTAAATACCCACCGACAGACACGTTTAACGACACGAAATATCCACAAAATATCCACAAAATATCCACTAAATATCCACTAAATATCCACTAAATATCCACTAAATATCCACTAAATACCCACTAAATATCCACTACATATCCACTAAATATCCACTAAATATCCACTAAATATCCACTAAATATCCACTAAAAATCCACTAAATACCCACTAAATATCCACGAAATATCCACAAAATATCCACTAAATATCCACTAAATATCCACTAAATATCCACTAAATATCCACTAAATATCCACTAAATATCCACTAAATATCCACTAAATACCCACTAAATATCCACTAAATATCCATTAAATATCCACTAAATATCCACTAAATATCCACTAAATATCCACTAAATATCCACTAAATATCCACTAAATATCCACTAAATAGCCACAAAATATCCACTAAATATCCACTAAATACCCACTAAATACCCACTAAATATCCACTAAATATCCACTAAATAGCCACTAAATACCCACTAAATATCCACTAAATAGCCACTAAATATCCACTAAATATCCACTAAATAGCCACTAAATATCCACTAAATATCCACTAAATATCCACTAAATAGCCACTAAATATCCACTAAATATCCACTAAATACCCACTAAATATCCACTAAATATCCACTAAATATCCACTAAATACCCACTAAATATCCACTAAATATCCACTAAATATCCACTAAATATCCACTAAATATCCACTAAATATCCACTAAATATCCACAAAATACCCACTAAATACCCACTAAATATCCACTAAATACCCACTAAATATCCACTAAATATCCACTAAATATCCACTAAATATCCACTAAATATCCACTAAATACCCACTAAATATCCACTAAATATCCACTAAATATCCACTAAATATCCACTAAATATCCACTAAATATCCACTAAATACCCACTAAATACCCACTAAATATCCACTAAATATCCACTAAATATCCACTAAATATCCACTAAATATCCACTAAATATCCACTAAATATCCACTAAATAGCCACTAAATACCCACTAAATATCCACTAAATATCCACTAAATACCCACTAAATATCCACTAAATATCCACTAAATATCCACTAAATATCCACTAAATATCCACTAAATACCCACTAAATACCCACTAAATACCCACTAAATATCCACTAAATACCCACTAAATACCCACTAAATATCCACTAAATACCCACTAAATACCCACTAAATACCCACTAAATATCCACTAAATACCCACTAAATAACCACTAAATATCCACTAAATATCCACTAAATATCCACTAAATATCCACTAAATATCCACAAAATACCCACTAAATATCCACTAAATATCCACTAAATACCCACTAAATATCCACTAAATACCCACTAAATACCCACAAAATATCCACTAAATACCCACTAAATATCCACTAAATATCCACTAAATATCCACTAAATATCCACTAAATATCCACAAAATACCCACTAAATATCCACTAAATATCCACTAAATATCCACTAAATATCCACTAAATACCCACTAAATATCCACTAAATATCCACTAAATATCCACTAAATATCCACTAAATACCCACTAAATACCCACTAAATACCCACTAAATATCCACTAAATATCCACTAAATATCCACTAAATATCCACTAAATATCCACTAAATATCCACTAAATACCCACTAAATATCCACTAAATATCCACTAAATATCCACAAAATATCCACTAAATATCCACTAAATATCCACTAAATATCCACTAAAAAGCCACTAAATACCCACTAAATATCCACTAAATATCCACTAAATATCCACTAAATATCCACAAAATATCCACTAAATATCCACTAAATATCCACTAAATATCCACAAAATACCCACTAAATATCCACTAAATATCCACAAAATATCCACTAAA
>NC_072782.1:33130317-33163849 GCF_022539595.1 Amphiprion ocellaris | reverse complement strand
TTCTAGACCTCCTGATTAGCGCTACTATGACTCCTTCTAGACCTCCTGATTAGTGGTACTATGACTCCTTCTATATCTCCTGATTAGTGGTACTATGACTCCTGCTATATCTCCTGATTAGTGGTACTATGACTCCTTCTAGACCTCCTGATTAGTGGTACTATGACTCCTTCTATATCTCCTGATTAGTGGTACTATGACTCCTTCTATATCTCCTGATTAGTGGTACTATGACTCTTTATATCTATAATAATAACATCTACAATAATTTTGCATCCTTTTTGTGAGGATTCTGTGTCTTTATGTGGTAATTTCCCCTTTTTTGTCGTGATTTTGTGTGTTTTTATTGTGATTTTTCATCGTTTTGTCATAATTTTGTGTCTTTCTGTTGTAATTTTGCATCTTTTTGTTGTACTTTATCAGCGGTGAATTTAGTATAATCTGCTTCTTTTTTAATAAATTTGTGTGTTTTTGCTGTGATTTTTCATCTGTCTGTAATAATTTATGTCTATGAATAATAACTTTGCTTGTTTTTTGTGGTGATTTTTCATCTTTTTCTTTGTACTTTATCTTTACCTGCAGTAACTTTATTACACTGTGCTTCTTTTTTTTAAGTAATTTTGTGTGTTTTTATTGTGATTTTCCATCTGTTTGTAGTAATTTATGTCTATCTATAATAATTTTGCATCATTTTTTTGTGAGGATTTTGTGTCTTCACGTGTTAATTTCCCCTTTATTGTGATTATTTTTCATGTTTTTGTTGTACTTCATCTTTTTCTGCAGTACATTTAGTTTATTTTGCTTCTCTTGTAGTGATTTTCTGTTTTTATTGTGATTTTCCATCTGTTTGTAGTAATTTACGTCTATCTATAATAATTTTGCTTCTTGTTTGTGTTGTTTTGCTGTTTGTTTGTTGTGTTTAGTGTTTATTTGTGAGATTGTTAATGACAGGACGGCGGCAGCAGACAGTAAACGTGCTGTTTGTGGGAGTTTATCTCGCTGTTTTCCGTCTTGTCTTTAATATTTGCGGCGGCGTTGGCAGTAAATGGTGTGTTGGATGCAGGGCTCCGGGGTTAATATCCTGCCTGTCTGCCTCCTATTTATCATCTCAGGTGTGTTTAAGTGATGGAGGCCCTGAATCCCAGCATGACTTTATCCAGCGGGGAGATAATGCGCTGACCTTTTATCGGAGACTCACCTGTCCACATCGCCTTATTGTTTCTGAGCTCGTACCTGCAGCATGTCGTCTGATTCGCTGTCTGCAGCCATCAGCGTTTCCAATCTCACCGCCGGGAAGTCACAGCTCTGCTACAAGTGCCTCCAGTAATTGAATTTGCTGCAGAAATAGCGGCCTGGAAAATTTCATTTTGGCTCCCAGAGGAGGAGGAAGACGATGAGGAAGAGGAGGAAGAGTGAGGCTCATCCCTCCTCCCTGATCGCCTCCATCTGGTCCTCAGAAGCCCCCAGAACCAGGTCCAGTTAAACGCCAATAATGTCCTAAAACCGGAACCAGGTGACTCTAAAATCATGTAGAATTACTAATAATGTCTCCAAAACAAGCTATTAATGGTCGAAAATTACTAGAAAATTATCCAACATGACTCTAAAAGCATCTAGAATGATAAATAACGGCTCCAAAACAAGCTGTTAACGGTCAAAAATGACAAGAAGATTGTCAAGTATGACTAAAAATTGGTTCAAAATGACTTGAAATCGTCCCTTATTACAACAAATGACTCCAAAAAAGCTATAAATGTTCAACAGGACTCAAAAGTATCAAAAATGACTCAATTTTTTTCCAAAATGACTCAACATTTGTCAAGAATGACTGAAAATTTGTTCAAAATGACGCGAAAATCATCCCAAATGACAAAAAAATGTTTCGAATTTCTTATAAAACAAGATAAAAATCTGTCCGAAATGACACAAAAATCATCTAGAATAACTAAAAATGGCTCCAAGACAAGCTAGAAATTGTCCAGCATTATTCTAAATTCATCCAAAATTGTTAAAAATTGCTCCAAAACAAGTTATAAACTGTCCAAAATGACTCAAGATTTGTCAAAAATGACTCGATTTTTGTCCAATATGGTTCATTCTGCATCTTTTTTGTATGTTTTTTCATCTTTATGTGGTGATTTTGCAGGTTTTTGTTGTGATTTTTCATCTTTTTGCTCTATTTTATTTTTAGAGTTGTAGGATTGCAGCTTCAGTTTCATTGTACGAGTAAAATTACAATAACGACATTCTATTCTATTCTATTCTATATTCTCTACTTTATCTTTATCTACAAACATGTCAGTATGTTCTCCTTATTTTTTAGTGTTTATATTGTGATTTTTCATCTCTTTGTGGTAATTTTGTCCCATCATTTCTGAGCCTCAGAACTTCATCAGTCCAGCAGAATTTAGGAGGAAAAACACATCTGAGATCTGATAAAAACTGACACCAGATCAGTGCAAAAACGGCTAATTTACTACATAAAGACACAAAATTGTCGTAAAAGATGAAAAATTAACATAGAAAGACATAAATCAGCACAGAAAGATGCCAAATTGCTACAAACAGGCATGAAATTTCCACAAAAAGATGCAAAAATCACAATAAAAAAAGTGAAAAATACCACATAAAAACACAGAATCATCAGAAAAAAACACAAAAACAACAGAGGAGATGTGAAAATACAGCAAGAGGCAAAAATCACCACAAAAGGCTAAAAAATAATGAGAAAAAAACACCGATCACTGCAGATGGAGGTGAAATTCCAACGATAAAATCACCATGAAAGATTTCAGACTGACTGTAGGAACATTTCAGGAAAAAGCATCTCACTGTGACTGTAAATAAACATAATATTTATACTCCTCCTGGACCACATTTTAGAGGATAATATGAAAGTACTGCGTATTTTACTGCTTCAGCAACAAGTTTAGAATTTTTTTTTTTTACTTACAAAATGTCAGAACAAATTAAATCTGGAAAATGTCGATACTTTATTATCAGAATAACAGAAGCAATGTAAATTATTTATGGAGCATTTTACAAATTAAAGTCAGCGTACTTCTACTGCACCATATTTCTAAAAATACTGCATATTTTACTGCACTACTGCTAGTACACAGCCTCAGATGCAAGTACTGTGATTATTTCCTGTATTATTCTGTGATTAAAATAATAAAAATCAATATTGTTTATATGACTTCTGTAAAAATTATCATGAAAAACTACAATGAATAAATAAATATAATAATTCCTGTACTTGATCATTTACACTCCTCCTGTACCACATTTTAGAGGATAATATGAAAGTACTGCATATTTTACTGCTCTAAAATTTAATCCTGTTTTGCTCAGATGAAGGCTGCAGTTTGTTTTTCATTCCATTTATTATAGAGTGATAATAAAGAACTACTGAAATAAAAGCTGAAGAGTCTAAAGACTGAATCTGTTTCTGTTGTTTTTCAGTTTATTTAATGAGGACCAGCAGGTGGCGCTACACCAAGAGGTCACACAAATGCAGTATTATTCCTAGTATTGTGGGTATTTCTGGTCCTGTCGGGGGTCACATATAAATGTAGAATTACTTCCAGTACTCTGAGTATTTTGCTGCTCTCCTTCTCCATCATTTACAGGTCACATATAAATGCAGTATTTGTGCTAGAAATGTAGTATTATTTGTAGTATTTGGGGTATTTTTATGCTTTTCTTCTGCAGCATTAATGGGTCATATTTAAACACAGTATTTTTCCTAGTATTCTGAGTATTTTTAGTCCTGTCTGGGGGGGTAGGAGGTCACATTTAAACGCAGTATTATTCCCAGTACTCCGGGTATTTTGATGCGTTTCTTCTGTATCATTAACAGGCCAGATACAAATGCAGTATTTATCCTATAAATGTAGTATTATTTGTAGTATTTTCTTGCTCTTCTTCTCCATCATTAACAGGTCATAAATAAATGCAGTATTTGTGATATAAATGCAGTATTATTTGCAGTATTATTTGCAGTGTTTTGCTGCTCTTCTCCTCCATCATTAACAGCTCAGATATAAAGGTAGTATTTTCCTATAAATGCAGTATTATTTGCAGTATTATTTGCAGTGTTTTGCTGCTCTTCTCCTCCATCATTAACAGCTCAGATATAAAGGTAGTATTTTCCTATAAATGCAGTATTATTTGCAGTATTATTTGCAGTATTTTGCTGCTCTTCTCCTCCATCATTAACAGCTCAGACATAAAGGTAGTATTTTCCTATAAATGCAGTATTATTTGCAGTATTATTTGCAGTATTTTGCTGCTCTTCTCCTCCATCATTAGCGGCTGATTCCACCAAACTCTCCTTTTCATTTACAGCCGGCCTCTATTGATCACAGCAGCGCAGATTAAAGCGTTCAATGGAGCCGGTGATGAGGTATTAAGCGGCTGGAGGCCCCTGGGGGCCCCGAGGGCCCGGGGGGCGTCCGGGGCCGTGCCTGCGTGCGGTCCCGGCCGGTAATGAAGTGGCTCTATGCGCCGGCATGGAGGCCGGCAGGAAAAATAGATTGGAGATGATGAGCTCTTCAAAGTCATTCCCGGCTCTCTCATTCCACCTCATGCTCCAAAAAAAGCCGAGGATTTACTTAGCCGGCCGCTCGGATGCAATTTTTATGACCTTATTGCTTTTTTACCATGGTAATAGTGTAGAATCAATTTATCAATCTGCAGCAGCCATCAGGATCGCTGCCCTCAGAGATCAAGTCCAGGTCATTCCATCATCGTCCTCCTGCTCAGACAACATGCTCCGGCAGTTTAACCCCCGTCCAGCAGCCGCCTCCCATTTATGATTATCTGAGGGGGATCGCCACAATAAGAGCCTCTCTGGAGTGTTCCTCAGCAGCAGCTCTCCTCATTCAGGCCTCTGATCATCAAACACTGGAGAGGAATCCACATCAGTCTGGAGGGAGGAGGCCCAGCTGCTGTCATTACTATTCATAACGGCTCCAAAACGAGCTATTAATGGTCTAAAATGATTCTAAAATCATCTGGAATGATTCATAACGGCTCCAAAACGAGCTATTAATGGTCTAAAATAATTCTAAAATCATCTGGAATGATTCATAACGGCTCCAAAACGAGCTATTAATGGTCTAAAATGATTCTAAAATCATCTGGAATGATTCATAACGGCTCCAAAACGAGCTATTAATGGTCTAAAATAATTCTAAAATCATCTGGAATGATTCATAACGGCTCCAAAACGAGCTATTAATGGTCTAAAATGATTCTAAAATCATCTAGAATGACAAAAAACAGCATAAAGGCAAGTTATTAATTATCCAAAATGACTCAGAATTTGTTCAAAATGACTTGAAAATCATCCATAATAACAAAAAATGGCTCCAAAACAAGCTATAAATGTTCAACAGGACTCAAAAATGGCTCAATTTTTTTCCCAAAATGACTCAACATTTGTCAAGAATGACTGGAAATTTGTTCAAAATGACCCAAAAATCATCCAAAATGACAAAAAATGTTGCCAATATCTTATGAGACAATCAAAAGTCTGTCCAAAATGACACAAAAATCATCCAGTATGACTAAAAATGGCTCCAAGATAAGGTAGAAATTGTCCAACATGACACAATATCACTCAATTTTTTATAAAACAAGCTAAAAATGTGTCCAAAATTACTCTAAATTCATCCAAAATTGCTCAAAATTGCTCCAAAACAAGTTATAAACTGTCCAAAACAACTCAAGATTTGTCAAAAATGACTCGCTTTTTGTCCAATATGGTTGAAAAATCATCCAGAATTACTAAACTGTGGTTGGACTGAGTCTGGACTCTGTGGAGAAGGTGGTGGAGCAGAGGACGCTGTCCAGGGCCATCCTGTCCAATCAGAGCCAATCAGAGTTCAGTCTTGTCCAATCAGAGGAGCTCCATGAGCTCCAGACTCCTGTCACTCAGAGGATGAACAGCTCTTCAGTCCTGCGTGTCATCAGGCTGTTTAATGCAACGATTCCAGGAAGGAGCAGGACAGGAGCTGGACATGTCCTCAGCATTGTTCTGCTGTCTTCATAACTTGCACATTTCAGTGTTGTATTAATTATTTATTGCATTTTATTTTTTATGTGTACTCTATCTTTTATCCTTGTTCTGTGTCTGTGTGGATGTGAGCAACAGACTGCTGCAGTTTCCCTCAGGATTAATAAAGTACCTTGATCTTGATCGTGATCAACTGTCTCCAAAACAAGTTATAAATTGTCCAACAGGATTCGAATTGTGCCTAAAATGATTCAAAATTTGTTCAAAATGACTAATTTTCTCCAAAATGCCTTGAAAATCATCCCAAATTACTAAAAATGGCTCCATTTTTTTTAAAAAATAAAACAAACTAAAATTTATCCAGGACTCTAAAATCATCCAGAATTACTAAAAATGGCCCCAAAATGACTCAAAATTTGCTCAAAATTACTCAAATTTAGTCAAAATGACTCGAATTTTGTCCAGAATCATTAAAAATGGCCCCAAAACAAGATCAAATTTGTCCAAAACAACTTGAAATTTGTTAAAAAAAAAAAAAAAGACTCAGAATCATCCAAAATTACAAAAAATGGCTTTAATACTTTATAAAACTATCTATAAATTGTCCAGAATGTCAGACTTGTTGAACACGAGTTAATAATCGCTCCTCCACCACCTCTCCAGCAGTTTAACCCCCTTCTGAAGGGGACCGCCACAATAAGAGCCTCTCTGCTCTCTGGAGTGAAGGGGACCGCCACAATAAGAGCCTCTCTGCTCTCTGGAGTGTTCCTCAGCAGCAGCTTTCCTCTTTCAGGCCTCTGCTCATCAAACACTTCACAGAAATCCACTGAGATCTGGAGGAACGCTGCTCGGCTGCTTTTACATTTTCCAGATTGATCTAACTCGTTTTCCAATCAATAACGGATTGAAGAGGACAATTTATTCCGGGATTAATATGTTTAAATGAGCGTTACGGCTCTGCTGTCCTTTGTTCGGCTTCAGCAAATGTCAATTAATGTTCCATATCCTGGTGAGATCAGGCCTGAGAGCTGAGATTGGATTAGGCTGAATTATCTGATCTGCTTCCACTGGACGCCTCATCATGCTGCAGCACTGATGTGATAATGGAACAGCTGGAAGCTCCCAGAGATCCTCCAATGTCAGGTTAAACATCCACATCTGGAGCTGCTCAGTCTGACATTTAAAACTGGGACCAACAAAACAACAATCAGAGAGAATCTGAAGAAGGAAACAGAAATAAAGTAAAAATATTCACCTGATTGGATGTTTGGTCCTTTGACTGATTTTAAACTGAATCATGGTCGGTTTAATTTAACAAGAACTTACAAAAAAGACTCTTTAATGTCAAAGTGAAACCAGATTTCTACAAAATAATGTCAGTTCATTAAAACTATAAAATAAAAAAATAAAAAAATGTACACAAGTGACTAAATATTCACCTCCTTTAAAATGAACAAAATAAATGCAGGAAGAAGTCCCAAAGTTAGTAAATGGAGACGAGTGAGGGAGGCCACCAAGACTCCTATGACTCCTCTGAAGGAGTTACAACCATGGAGGTGGTGTGAAGCACGGTGGTGGCAGCATCATGATGTGAAGCATGGTGGTGGCAGCATCATGATGTGAAGCATGGTGGTGGCAGCATCATGATGTGAAGCATGGTGGTGGCAGCATCATGATGTGAAGCATGGTGGTGGCAGCATCATGATGTGAAGCACGGTGGTGGCAGCATCATGATGTGAAGCATGGTGGTGGCAGCATCATGATGTGAAGCATGGTGGTGGCAGCATCATGATGTGAAGCACGGTGGTGGCAGCATCATATGAAGCACGGTGGTGGCAGTATCATGATGTGAAGCACGGTGGTGGCAGCATCATGATGTGAAGCACGGTGGTGGCAGCATCATGATGTGAAGCACGGTGGTGGCAGCATCATGATGTGAAGCACGGTGGTGGCAGCATCATGATGTGAAGCACGGTGGTGGCAGCATCATGATGTGAAGCACGGTGGTGGCAGCATCATGATGTGAAGCACGGTGGTGGCAGCATCATGATGTGAAGCACGGTGGTGGCAGCATCATGATGTGAAGCACGGTGGTGGCAGCATCATGATGTGAAGCACGGTGGTGGCAGCATCATGGTGTGAAGCACGGTGGTGGCAGCATCATGATGTGAAGCACGGTGGTGGCAGCATCATGATGTGAAGCACGGTGGTGGCAGCATCATGATGTGAAGCACGGTGGTGGCAGCATCATGATGTGAAGCACGGTGGTGGCAGTATCATGATGTGAAGCACGGTGGTGGCAGCATCATGATGTGAAGCACGATGGTGGCAGCATCATGATGTGAAGCAAGGTGGTGGCAGCATCATGATGTGAAGCAAGGTGGTGGCAGCATCATGATGTGAAGCACGGTGGTGGCAGCATCATGATGTGAAGCACGATGGTGGCAGCATCATGATGTGAAGCAAGGTGGTGGCAGCATCATGATGTGAAGCACGGTGGTGGCAGCATCATGATGTGAAGCACGGTGGTGGCAGCATCATGATGTGAAGCACGGTGGTGGCAGCATCATGATGTGAAGCATGATGGTGGCAGCATCATGATGTGAAGCACGATGGTGGCAGCATCATGATGTGAAGCAAGGTGGTGGCAGCATCATGATGTGAAGCAAGGTGGTGGCAGCATCATGATGTGAAGCACGGTGGTGGCAGCATCATGATGAAGTTTCAATCTAAATAAAATTGATTCTGGTGTAATGAGAACTTTCTAATAACTGGTCTTGGTTCTTCTGGATGTTCTCCTCGGTTCTCCTCCTGATGGTTCCTGTGGCTTTATTTAGTCTCCAGACTGATTTATTTTTCTGCTCTATGTTCCTGTGAAGAACCCTTCATTCCGTTCCTTCCAGAACTCCTAGTCCTTGGGTTCGGACCAGCAGGAGGTTCTGATGTTCCTCAGCTCCTCTGGGTTCTTCTGCTGCTCATAGATCTGATGTCATGATTGATTATCTGACGGTTCTGTTGGAGCTTCCTGGGTATTGGACCGTAATGGGTTCACGAGGCCACATGTGATGAATATTTAACACGGAACAAACACGGAAGTGAGTCACAGACAGCGACTAGATGATTAGTTCAGCTTCAGCAGGAAACAGAAACCAGGAGACAAGTCAACAAACAGACGACAAATTTAAAATGATTGTTTGGATTTCTGTCGACAAAAATCAGGAATTAAACAGCTGCTGGTTCACAGGATGGAAAACAGACAGAAAACAGACGTACAGGACTGGAATGGTGTCCATATAGGAGTTAACCATTGTCCATGTCCAACTGTCCAAGATGACAGACTTGTCCAGAAGAAGTTAATGTCAGAAATGACTCCAATCTTTTCTAAACAACCAAAAATTTGTCCAAAATGACTTGAAATTTGTCCAAAATGACTTGAAAACCCTCCAGAATGCCTAAAAATGTCTCCAAAACCGGCTATAAATGGTCTAGCAGGACTCAAAACTTGTCAAAAAGGACTTGCAATTTATCCAGAATGACAGATTTGTCCAAGACAAGTTAATAATTGTCAGAAATGATTCAAACCTTTTCTAAAAACAAAAATGAACAAAAATTTGTCCAAAATGACTTGAATCGTGTCCAACATGTAAGACTTGTTCAGGACAAGTTAATGATTGTCCAACATGACACCAAATGACAAATTTTTTTCATAAAACAAGCAAAAATTTGCACAAAATGACTCAAAAATCCTCCAGAACGACTAAAAACATCTCTAAAACCAGCTGTGAAACGAGTCGAGTTGCTCAAGGCGAGTTAAAATGGTCCGACTCGAGGACTCGTCTTCATTAAGGGTTTAAAAAGTTCCGGTCCCGGCGAGGCTCTTTGGAGGGTCACCAGTTAAAAGGTCGCTCCTCTAATCGAATGCCGGGCAGTAAATTGGGAATAATGGACGGACAAGGTCTCCGGGTTTACGACGGCCAATCAGGAGGCTGCTCTGACCTCCAGCGTTCCCAGAAAGAGGCTGAGATTTCTGGACTAATCCGGCCGGAATCTGCCGGCTGCTGGAGGTCAGCCTTAAAAAAAGCATTAAGCAAACAGCTAATGGAATTAAGGCTATAATAATATAGGGATATAGTGAGACAATTCTATTAACAAGATATAAATCATGTTGAGTGTGAGGTAAGTGTTTTTTAATTGATTGATGGAAACGGCGATCCATAGGTTTTCTGGAGACTAACAGCCATTTACCGTCCACCGCACAGCAAAAGAGGCAAAAAGGGGGAGATAAGAAAATTACGGCGGCTCAGGAATAAATTATTCAGAAAAGATAATCATTTTGTGCTGACATTACTAATGTGAAGAAGCATTTAATCTGCCTCCGCTGGGACGGGCGGCCGGCTGAAGCTTTTTATAAAGATTAAAACTGCTCCTCTTATTACCACACTGCTGTCCTCTAATCAAGGAGAGGAGGCGCTGCACGGCATCATGGGAGTTCAAACAGACGAGCAGCTTCAGGCTGGATTCATCTGGAGGAGGAAAACATCACGGCTGTCTGAGGAAACATCTCATCCATCTGTTCATCTAAAAGAGTTGCAAAAAAATAGCACCTTTTAACGTCTGAAGTTGTCAAGAAGGACTCAGACAGGACCCAAAATGACTGGAATTTGTCCAAAAATGGCCCAAAATGATTCAAAACCAATTGAAATGTGTCCAAAACAAGCTAAAAATGGCCCAAAATGTCCTAAAAATGATCCCAAATTACTCAAAGATGGTCTAAAATGACAGAAAAATTATTTTAAACTAGTTGAAATTTGTCTCAAAAACGATGTCACCTCCTAATAACAGGAATTTGTCCAGAAAGACTCAAAAATGATCCAGAATGGGATAAAAACTGGTCCAAAATGATTTCAATTTGTCCAAAATAAGCTAAAGCTTTAGGCCCAAAATGGCCTAAAAATTATCCCAAACTACTCAAAAATGGTCTAAAATGACAGAAAAATGATCCAAAGTGGGATCCAAAGTGGGATTAAAATTGCACAAAATTACTTAAATTTGTCCAAAGGAAACTAAAAACAGTCCAGAAAGATTAAAGAAATTATCCATCCTGAGATAAAAATTTTGTCCTAAAATGGAACTAATTTTTTTTTTCAAAACTGACTTATATTTGTCGAAAACAAACAAGAAATGGTGTAAAATAGCCAAAAAAATTCCAAATTATTTAAAAATGGTCCAAATGACTTAAATCTGTCCAAAACAAGCTAAAAATGGTCCAAAATGACCCAAAAAATTATCCCAAATTAAACAAAAATTATCTAAAATGACAGAAAAATGATTCAAAACTAATTAGAAATGGACTAAAATAAGTGAACAACTATTTGAAAGATCCAGTAAATAAACAGGAAATGAGTTCATTTTTATTATCTGGTGTTTCTGGACAGCAGCTAAAAATGTTTCTGTCACATGTTTTTTCCATGTTCCGTGATGTTTCCATGTTACATGTTTAGATGTTACATGTTTCTGTGTTCTGTTTGTGTTCCATGTTGTTTCCGTGTTGTGGATGACTGATGGTCTGAATAAAGCAGAAACACAGATAAACACTCGGACGCTGAGAGCTACAAACTGCTGGACAGGAAGTTGTTGTTGGGTGGTGGCGGCGGCGTTTATCAGTTCCGTGTTCCTATCAGTTCCGTGTTCCTATCAGTTCCGTGTTCCTATCAGTTCCGTGTTTATCGTCCTGACAGAGACGGACGGCCGCTATTAGAGGCTGCAGCTGATCTGATTCCTTTCAGTGAAATATGGAGGGTTTTAATTTGAAGGGCAGCGACGCCTTTGTTCTGGTTCTTCCGAGTCTTTATCAGATCAGATCCTCATCAGTGTTTTCATTCTGGTTATCAGCTGACCGACCCAAACCAGCTGCTAACGGCAGAACAAGAAGACAACGTCTCAATAAAAGGTTAGTCCAACCTACACACATGGACAAAATAGTTGGTACCCCTCAGTTAATGAAAGAAAAACCCACAATGGTCACAGAAATAATTTCAATCTGACAAAAGTAATAATAAGTAAAAATTCTATGAAAATTAACCAATGAAGAGAACATCTCAATAAAACATGAGTCCAACCTCTACCTTAGTTCTAAGGCTTGTTCTTTCTAAAGGAGAACAAAATAAAAGGACCATATAATCGTCCAAAACATGCAGAAATCCGTGCAAAACTAGCCAAAATTTCATCAAATGTTTTGAAAAGTGTCCTAGATTAAACAAAATTTGTCCAAACTTATTTAAAATTGGTCCAAACAGAACTCAAAATCTGCCCAGAACAACTTCAAACACATCCAGATTTACTAGATATGTCCTTAAAATCTGTCCAAAAGGAGCTAAATTATTCAAAACTGGCCCAAAACGAGTTACAGATTGTCCAAAAATACATGAAATTAGTCCAAAACTACTTAAAATTAATCCAAAATGACTCAAAATGAGCCAGAAAGTGTCCAAGACCACTTAAATGGTCCAAAATTACTCAACATTTGTCCAAATTGACAGGAGTGTGTCCAAGATGACTTAAAAATTGATTCAAAACCAATTTGTAGACAAATTTTAAGTAAAGTTGGATGAATGTTGAGTAGTTTTGGACACTTTTCTTACGAGGGGAGTCAGAGAACCCAGATGCAGGCACAGAGAAACTGGCAGGCTGGAGGGAACTATTAAGGGTTTTATTACCAAAGACAACTGACAATAATAGACTCAAATGTGGTAACAAGGAGAAGTGGAAACCTAAACGGAAGCTGAAGGATTGCTATAAGATGGCAACAGAAACTCAACTCAAAGTAGAACTAGGAAAACAAATAGAGAACCAACCCGAATCTTAACAACCAGGGCAGGAAAATTAAACAAGAGGAAACACGACCAATACAACCAAGGGAGGCTAAACAGGAGAGTATGCAAAATGACAAACAGGGCAGAAGGCTAAACCAGATACTACACAAAAATCACTATCAGGGCTGCAAAACTAAGCATAAAAAACACTACACAGGTTAACAACAGAAAAGACTTAACTGTTGGGGAATAATGGCGGTAGGCAGAGGAGACGAGGTGGTCAGAAGGTAGAGGTGGTCAGATGGTAGAGGTGGTCAGATGGTAGAGGTGGTCAGATGGTAGAGGTGGTCAGAGGTGGTCAGAAGGTAGAGGTGGTCAGAAGGTAGAGGTGGTCAGAAGGTAGAGGTGGTCAGAGGTGGTCAGAAGGTAGAGGTGGTCAGAAGGTAGAGGTGGTCAGAAGGTAGAGGTGGTCAGATGGTAGAGGTGGTCAGATGGTAGAGGTGGTCAGAAGGTAGAGGTGGTCAGAGGTGGTCAGAAGGTAGAGGTGGTCAGAAGGTAGAGGTGGTCAGAAGGTAGAGGTGGTCAGAAGGTAGAGGTGGTCAGAGGTGGTCAGAAGGTAGAGGTGGTCAGAAGGTAGAGGTGGTCAGAGGTGGTCAGAAGGTAGAGGTGGTCAGAAGGTAGAGGTGGTCAGAAGGTAGAGGTGGTCAGATGGTAGAGGTGGTCAGATGGTAGAGGTGGTCAGAAGGTAGAGGTGGTCAGATGGTAGAGGTGGTCAGAAGGTAGAGGTGGTCAGAAGGTAGAGGTGGTCAGAAGGTAGAGGTGGTCAGATGGTAGAGGTGGTCAGATGGTAGAGGTGGTCAGAAGGTAGAGGTGGTCAGAAGGTAGAGGTGGTCAGAAGGTAGAGGTGGTCAGAGGTGGTCAGAAGGTAGAGGTGGTCAGAAGGTAGAGGTGGTCAGAGGTGGTCAGAAGGTAGAGGTGGTCAGAAGGTAGAGGTGGTCAGATGGTAGAGGTGGTCAGATGGTAGAGGTGGTCAGAGGTGGTCAGAAGGTAGAGGTGGTCAGAAGGTAGAGGTGGTCAGAAGGTAGAGGTGGTCAGAGGTAGTCAGATGGTAGAGGTGGTCAGAAGGTAGAGGTGGTCAGAAGGTAGAGGTGGTCAGATGGTAGAGGTGGTCAGAAGGTAGAGGTGGTCAGAGGTGGTCAGAAGGTAGAGGTGGTCAGAAGGTAGAGGTGGTCAGAAGGTAGAGGTGGTCAGAGGTGGTCAGAAGGTAGAGGTGGTCAGAAGGTAGAGGTGGTCAGAAGGTAGAGGTGGTCAGATGGTAGAGGTGGTCAGAAGGTAGAGGTGGTCAGAAGGTAGAGGTGGTCAGAAGGTAGAGGTGGTCAGAAGGTAGAGGTGGTCAGATGGTAGAGGTGGTCAGATGGTAGAGGTGGTCAGAAGGTAGAGGTGGTCAGAAGGTAGAGGTGGTCAGAAGGTAGAGGTGGTCAGAGGTGGTCAGAAGGTAGAGGTGGTCAGAAGGTAGAGGTGGTCAGAGGTGGTCAGAAGGTAGAGGTGGTCAGAAGGTAGAGGTGGTCAGAAGGTAGAGGTGGTCAGATGGTAGAGGTGGTCAGAAGGTAGAGGTGGTCAGAAGGTAGAGGTGGTCAGAGGTGGTCAGAAGGTAGAGGTGGTCAGAAGGTAGAGGTGGTCAGATGGTAGAGGTGGTCAGAAGGTAGAGGTGGTCAGAGGTGGTCAGAAGGTAGAGGTGGTCAGAAGGTAGAGGTGGTCAGATGGTAGAGGTGGTCAGAAGGTAGAGGTGGTCAGAGGTGGTCAGAAGGTAGAGGTGGTCAGAAGGTAGAGGTGGTCAGAGGTGGTCAGAAGGTAGAGGTGGTCAGAAGGTAGAGGTGGTCAGATGGTAGAGGTGGTCAGAGGTGGTCAGAAGGTAGAGGTGGTCAGATGGTAGAGGTGGTCAGATGGTAGAGGTGGTCAGAAGGTAGAGGTGGTCAGAGGTGGTCAGAAGGTAGAGGTGGTCAGAAGGTAGAGGTGGTCAGAAGGTAGAGGTGGTCAGAGGTGGTCAGAAGGTAGAGGTGGTCAGAAGGTAGAGGTGGTCAGAAGGTAGAGGTGGTCAGAGGTGGTCAGAAGGTAGAGGTGGTCAGAAGGTAGAGGTGGTCAGATGGTAGAGGTGGTCAGATGGTAGAGGTGGTCAGATGGTAGAGGTGGTCAGAAGGTAGAGGTGGTCAGAAGGTAGAGGTGGTCAGAAGGTAGAGGTGGTCAGAAGGTAGAGGTGGTTAGAAGGTAGAGGTGGTCAGAGGTGGTCAGAAGGTAGAGGTGGTCAGAAGGTAGAGGTGGTCAGAAGGTAGAGGTGGTCAGATGGTAGAGGTGGTCAGATGGTAGAGGTGGTCAGAAGGTAGAGGTGGTCAGAAGGTAGAGGTGGTCAGAAGGTAGAGGTGGTCAGAGGTGGTCAGAAGGTAGAGGTGGTCAGAAGGTAGAGGTGGTCAGAGGTGGTCAGAAGGTAGAGGTGGTCAGAGGTGGTCAGAAGGTAGAGGTGGTCAGAAGGTAGAGGTGGTCAGATGGTAGAGGTTGTCAGAAGGTAGAGGTGGTCAGAGGTGGTCAGAAGGTAGAGGTGGTCAGAAGGTAGAGGTGGTCAGAGGTGGTCAGAAGGTAGAGGTGGTCAGAAGGTAGAGGTGGTCAGATGTAGAGGTGGTCAGAGGTGGTCAGAAGGTAGAGGTGGTCAGATGGTAGAGGTGGTCAGATGGTAGAGGTGGTCAGAAGGTAGAGGTGGTCAGAGGTGGTCAGAAGGTAGAGGTGGTCAGAAGGTAGAGGTGGTCAGAAGGTAGAGGTGGTCAGAGGTGGTCAGAAGGTAGAGGTGGTCAGAAGGTAGAGGTGGTCAGATGGTAGAGGTGGTCAGAGGTGGTAAGAAGGTAGAGGTGGTCAGATGGTAGAGGTGGTCAGATGGTTGAGGTGGTCAGAAGGTAGAGGTGGTCAGAAGGTAGAGGTGGTCAGATGGTAGAGGTGGTCAGAAGGTAGAGGTGGTCAGAGGTGGTCAGATGGTAGAGGTGGTCAGAAGGTAGAGGTGGTCAGAAGGTAGAGGTGGTCAGATGGTAGAGGTGGTCAGAAGGTAGAGGTGGTCAGAAGGTAGAGGTGGTCAGAAGGTAGAGGTGGTCAGATGGTAGAGGTGGTCAGATGGTAGAGGTGGTCAGAAGGTAGAGGTGGTCAGATGGTAGAGGTGGTCAGAAGGTAGAGGTGACACAGAGACTGTGACCAGAGTGAGTGGAGCGAGGATTTACATGAGGTCCAGACAGAAGATGGGGAACAGATGAAGAGTTCTGGCAGCAGGACAGCAGAATCCAGGGAAGGGGGAAACCGAGTGTTTGTGGGGATCCGAGTCTGGAGGGAAGCAGGTATCCAACAGTTTACAGTCCGACGGGGAGTGAAGGAATGAACTGAGGTTTAAATAGTGAGCAGGTGAGGTAGTGGCAGGCGTCCTGAGTGAGCTGATCACTGCAGCTGACACTCATTGCAGTAATCAGCAGGTAGAGTGCAGACAGGTGAACAGGAAGAGAGAGACAGGAGGGAGAGAGAGACAGGAGGGAGAGAGAGACAGGAGGGAGAGAGAAACAGGAGGGAGAGAGAGACAGGAGGGAGAGAGAGACAGGAGGGAGAGAGAGACAGGAGGGAGAGAGAGACAGGAGGGAGAGAAGACAGACAGACAGATGAGGAATCATGGGAGATAGAAGGAAAAAGGGCAGAGGCTGGAGCAGGGATCATAACAACTTTTCATCTCATTCTGGAAAGGTTTGAGTCATTTTTGGATTATAAGTTGTTTCTATTCAGTTGTTTTCGATTAATTTCATAATAACTTAATTATGGATAATTTTGGACACATTTAAAGCTAGCTTTGGTTGGTTTGGTTTTGAATAATTTTTGACAAGTTTTTAGTTGTTTTGGACATTTTACTGTCAATCTAGACAAATTTAAAGTTTTGCTGGACACATGCTGAGTCATTTTGGACATACTTCAGCTCATTCTGAATAGATTTTGAATTATTTTGAACAAATTTTAAGTCTTCTTGGACAATCTGTAACTGGTTTTGGGCCAATTTTGAATAGTTTAGCTCATTCTGGACAGATTTTAAGGACATATCTAGTAAATCTGGACAGATTTTAGGGACATATAAGTAAATCTGGACAGATTTTAAGGACATATCTAGTAAATCTGGATGTGTTTCAAGTAACTTTGGACAGATTTTAAGGTATTTTGTGCAAAATTTGAATAATTTTTTGACAATTTTCAAGTCATTTTACATGCTAGCTTTTGATTTGTTTTGAGTTTTAGTTGTTCTGGACACTTTCCTGTCAATCTGGACACATTTAAAATCATGCTGGATGCACGTTGAGTCATTTTGGACACTTTTAAGCTCATTCCAAGGTATTTTGTGCAATAATATTCAATAATAATTGAATACTTTGGGACAATTTTCACGTCATTTTGAACACCTTTCAGCAAGTTTTGGTTGGTTTGGTTTAGAATCATTTTGGACCATTTTTCGGTTGTTTTGGACACACTCCTGTCAATCTGGACTAATTTGAAGTAATGTTGGACACATGATGAACAGTTAAAGTCTCTGTGACATTAGAGTGACGTTGCAGCTGATCCAGACCTGAACATGTTGGAGGTCATTAATTATAACAGGAGTCTTTGTCCTGGTGCCCCGCTGCTAGCTAGACTCCCACAATGCTCATTTTTACAGTTCTACCCTGTTTTTTTAATGTAAATTAACTAGTGCTGGGCAACAATTAAAATATTTAATCGTGGTTAATCGTATTTACCCCGGCGATTAATCGCGATTAACACACTGTTATGCGTACAATTGAATAATGAGTTTAAAAGTAGTGTATTCTGCACTTTTATCTTTTAAAGTACTGCTATATAATCAAAAATACTGTAACATTTGGTTTGCAAACACTTTAAACAAATAAAGTGCTTTTTAACAGCAGCATTCCCTTCACACAGCAGCAGTTAAAACATTTCTTGTAAATCTCAACTTAAACATTAATGTAATCACATCAAGCCAGAGCTATTTGCCACTGCAGTGGCATTAACGTTTTATCTGGTTTGTTATATATAATAGAAAAACAAGATACCCTCAGAGTCCAGAGCCACAATCATAACATTGTAACAGGAACCTTCCCAGCAACAGTAAGTTAACATTTATACGTCTGTGTTCTTATTTTTTCTCTGGCACCAGCAGAAACATCTTTCTTTCATCAGGGAGCAGCAGAACCAGTCTATGTTCATCAGCAGCTGGTGAAAAAGTCCACAGCTGGAATGGACTGCAGAAGACTTTTTAGTCTGTGAAGTCCATGTCTGGACTTCTTTTTTGGCCTTTTTAGGCTTTATTATATAGGACAGTGGAGAGTGACAGGAATCATGGGAAGAAGCTCAAATGGCTGTGGGTAGGACTTGAACTCTGCATCAGGGACTCTCATCCTGGTTTATGTCGTCACATTAAACCTTCCAGTGATGCAGGTTGAGGCTCATACGTGCCGCAATTCGTTGGTCCTCAGACCGACATCTTCCACAATACTAATCAGAATGCAGTCTATAGCTAACTACTTCTCTGTTAGCTTGTCTTGTTTTAGTTTACCTCTATTTCTCCCATACGCTGAATGCAGCCAGTCTGCTGAAATCTCCCTCCACTGTTAGTTAGGGTGAGACGAGATGAATGAGTGAGACTTTATCTGGTTCTCTGCTGGTTTATCGAATTGAATTAACACATTCTTCTGGGTTTTATCTGTAAATAACAGTTAAAAAATGTATGTAGCATTTTAAAATTCTTAATACGCAAATTTTTTCTTTCAAATAATGATATTTTTGTCATTTTAAATACAGTAAAATTAGTGTAATCTATGGTCACACACTGTAAAAGAACTATTTCTATAGTTAACTTCTAAATTAATACTCTGTTGTCATTGATTCTACTGGATAATATCAGTAATTTCAACAAAACAAAAAAATCTGTAAAAAGACATGAAGTGGTTCAAAAGATTCCAGTTAAATCCTGGAAAGAAACATCCAGACGTCCAATAAACCGCTCCTCTGTGATCTATGGAGACGGGACGTCCAATAGGAGGGCGGACCGGCCCGTCTCTGTGGTAACGCCCGGCCCGTCTCCGTGGCGACGGTGGTCCTGCTGCATATTAAAGCTCAGTGGACCAGTTAAAGGTGTGATGATGGCAGCAGAGACATTAAAGATGAATAAATGCTGTTCACAGCTAGCAGAATCACTGACGCATCCCATAATAATAATGCTGATGATCCTGGATGTTCTCTGCAGAACACAACCTGGAACATTTACAGAACCAAACGCCTGATTTACCTTCTGACCACATGTGGTCGCATCATATAGGAGTTACTCCTCAGCAGAAAACCACACATGAACCACAAAAAAACCCACAAAATCAACAACAAAACCTTAAAACTGCTGTAAAAAGACACAAAATTACCACAAAAATACACAAAATCAGCAAAAAATAAAGTAAAATCAGCACAGAAATGGACAAAATCTCCATAAAAATGTGCAAAATCACGACAGAAAGAAGCACAATCACCACAAAAAGGAGGAAAGTCATGACAGGAAGACTCAAAACCACCACAGAAAGACACAAAAAGAAGCTAAATAAGTTAGAAATACACAAAGTTAAGACAACAATACGTAAAATCACCAAAAAAACACACAAAGCTACACACAAACTTTAGATCACAATAAAAAGACACAAAATCAGCACAAAAAATCAGAATCAATCAGAAAATCAATAAAATCCAAAATGACCAGAAAACGAAACAAGATCGACAAAAAGGTACAAAATCTGAAAATAAGCTGCAAAATCACCACAAAAGATCCAGCATGTTCTCACATTCTCCAGCATGTTCTAATGTTCTCTAGCGTGTTCTCTAATGTGGTCTAACGATCTTTACCATGTTCTAATGTTCTCTATCATGTTTTAGCGTGTTCTCTAACTTGTTCTAATGTTCTCTAATGTGTTCTAGTATTGTGTAACGTTCTTCAGGTTCCACTCTGAGGTCCCTGCAGAGCATCGATTAGCGGTTAGCGTAGCTGTCATGGTGTGATGTAATGTTCTGCAGGTTTTTCTGTTCTCTAACGTGTTCTAACATGTTCTAACGTGTTCTAGTGTTCTCTAACGTGTTCTCTAACGTGTTCTAACATGTTCTAACGTGTTCTAGTGTTCTCTAGCGTGTTCTAGTGTTGTGTAACATTCTTCAGGTTCCACTCTGAGGTCCCTGCGGAGCATCGATTAGCGGTTAGCGTAGCTGTCATGGTGTGATGTAATGTTCTGCAGGTTTTTCTGTTCTCTAACGTGTTCTAATGTTCTCTAATGTGTTCTAGTATTGTGTAACGTTCTTCAGGTTCCACTCTGAGGTCCCTGCAGAGCATCGATTAGCGGTTAGCGTAGCTGTCATGGTGTGATGTAATGTTCTGCAGGTTTTTCTGTTCTCTAACGTGTTCTAACATGTTCTAACGTGTTCTAGTGTTCTCTAACGTGTTCTCTAACGTGTTCTAACATGTTCTAACGTGTTCTAGTGTTCTCTAGCGTGTTCTAGTATTGTGTAACGTTCTTCAGGTTCCACTCTGAGGTCCCTGCAGAGCATCGATTAGCGGTTAGCGTAGCTGTCATGGTGTGATGTAATGTTCTGCAGGTTTTTCTGTTCTCTAACGTGTTCTAACATGTTCTAACGTGTTCTAGTGTTCTCTAACGTGTTCTCTAACGTGTTCTAACATGTTCTAACGTGTTCTAGTGTTCTCTAACGTGTTCTCTAACGTGTTCTAACATGTTCCAACGTGTTCTAGTGTTCTCTAACGTGTTCTCTAACGTGTTCTAACATGTTCTAACGTGTTCTAGTGTTCTCTAACGTGTTCTCTAACGTGTTCTAACATGTTCTAACGTGTTCTAGTGTTCTCTAGCGTGTTCTAGTGTTGTGTAACATTCTTCAGGTTCCACTCTGAGGTCCCTGCGGAGCATCGATTAGCGGTTAGCGTAGCTCTAACGGTGTGGTGTCCTTGCAGATTTAGCGTCCCTTCCCTCATTAACCTGAGTGCATCGGGCTCTTTGGCCCCCAGAATCGCTCTAATGGATCCCAGTTAAGGTGTGTTAACAATTTTTCTATTGATTAATAGGAGCAGGACGGCAGCCAGACTAACTTATCCTGGGAGATTTAGTGGCTTTTAAGGTAGTAGCGATGAATATAATGCTTTAGAAAGAGCTTCTGTACATTATAGATATGACACCTGCTACATTAAGCTGCATTAAGCTTTAATACGTCTTCATTACTGGCAGCGCGCCCGGCCCTTCAAGGTTGAAATAGAGATCCAGCTTTCATTATTCCGGCCATCGCAGCTCTGTGGAGAGAGATCAAATAATAATGGAAGTGTTGAAACAGTTCTGCCTCGCTTGTTAATGTTAATCGATGTATTAAATATTAAAGATTTCCAGAAGCGCCGCCACGCTTCTCCCATCAGGACCTCCTCCTGCCGTCATTAGGCAAAGTAGAGGATGATGGCGACCCGCAGACCTGCTGCTGCTGCTGAAGGGGAGGAAAAGGACCTTCAACGGGTCAAACGGGGAGGAAATAAAGAGTTTAACATCTCAGATACGTCACGGCTGCTCTCTGGATGCAGAGATCAGAAGAACTGCAGAGACTCACTGCAGCAGCACCAGAGGAGGCAAAACCATGAAAAAAAAATACAAAACCAGCACCGGAGGAGGCAAAACCACGACAAAAAAATACAAAATCAGCAAAATCATGACAAAAAACCCTACAAAATCAGCACAAAAAAAACACACAATCAGCACAGGTGGGGGCAAAATCAGCAAGAAAGACAAGCAAATACAACAAAAAAAAAACCAAAATCAACACAAAAAGACAAGAAATTACAACAAAAAACTAAAAATTACCAGAAAAAAGATGCAAAAGCACAAGAGAAATATGCAAAATTGTGACAAAAAGATGCAAAATCAGCCAAAAATACACAAAATTACAGCAGAAAGACGCTAAATTAGCACAAACAGATGCAAAATCATGACAGAAAGATGCAAATTTACCACAAAAATACCTAAATTCAGCAAAAAATCCACAATATCAACACAACAACGTGCAAAATTGTCAGAAAAAGACACAAAATCACCACAAACCAAAGTAAAATCTATAGTCAAGATTAAAGCAAGTCATAGAATGAAAATAAAAACCACAAAAATACAAGATTATTGTAAAGATGCAAAAATATTACAGAAATAGGTAAAAATCAACACAAAAAGACACAATCACCACAAAAACATGGAAAATCAACACAACGTGCAAAATTACCACAGAAAGTCAAAGAATCTCCACAAAAAGACACAAAATTACCACAAACAGATGCAAAATCTGAATAAAAATACACAAATCACTGCAAAAAACACAAAATTATCACAAAAATACACAAAATCACCTCAAAAATAGTTACCACAAAAACAGACAAAAATCTGCAAAATCACCTCAAAAAACTACAAAAATACCACAAAAGGTTTGCAAAATAGCAAAAATAAACAAAACACATATGCAATATCATGACAAGAATATGCAGAATTATAACGAAACAAAATCATTACAAACCGCAGCAGAAGCTCAGGATTAACACAAAAGATGCAAAATCACAACAAGAAGTCACAGAATTACCAGAAGAGTTGCAAATTCAAGAGAGAAAGGCTAAAAATCACAACAAAGAGGCACAAAATCACCAGAAACTGATGAAAAATTACCAGAAAACATGCAAAATCACCACAAAAACACATAAAATCACCACAAAAACACATAAAATCACCACAAAAAGACTTAAAATCACCACAAAAAGACTTAAAATCACCACAAAAACACATAAAATCAGCAGAAAAAGAAGCAGAATGTAGTAAAGTGATATTTTTACAAACAGTAATTTCTTCTTTGACAGCATCTGACCATAAAACTACAGTTTTACTGTCTTTAAATCAGATTAAAATATTTTGATTTTACAGATATTTACTCTGATTTTCACCTGATTTTTTTGATTCCTTTAATTCATGTTTTCTGGTTTATTGAAAACACATTTCTCTGATTTATTTACAGTGTTTCAGTATTTCTTCCAGTATTATTTTATCATTTTATTTCCAGTATTTCTTAGTGTATTTTATTTTGTCACTAGTTTTTACAGTATTTCTGTATTTTTTACAGTATCTCCTACAGTATTATTTTATAGTTTTATTTCTTAGAGAGTGTTTTATTTTGACGATCTGTATTTGCTGCTGTTTCAGCCTCAGTAGTTTTATTTAATCTCTGGTTGATGTTTTGTCCTCTCGAGTTTTCTTAAATCTCTTTCTGCTGGTTTCTCTGAAGGTTCTGGTTCTGGTTCTGGAGGATCAAAGAGAACCGGAGTCGCAGCACAAATAAACCTGAGGTCTGATCTGACGTCAGCGAGGCGACGGCTGCTGCAGAGAAAACACCGTCCTCAGCAGGACGCCTCCACTCTGTTTGTTCTGCTCCGCTCTGCTCCAAAGTCAGCAGAAAGAAAAGCCCAAAATACTCAAGTTCCACATGAAGACATCCACAAATGAGCTGGAACCTTTAATACCAGCAATAGATGGAATAAAAGCTGGTTCTGTTCCAGTTTATTCTGACACCTTAGTTAAATTTTAGAGCAGAACTCTGCTGCAGTGATTCCTTCACTGATTTACAACATCTAGACGTCTGAACAGGAGTCTAAAATACCACAAGAAGACCCAAAATATCACAAAAAAAACCCACAACATATCATAAAAACACACAAAATATCACAAGACGACACAAAATATCGCAAAAAAACAAAATATCACAAAAACACACAAAATATCACAAAAACACAAAATATCACAAGACGACACAAAATATCACAAAAAACAAAATATCACAAAAAACAAAATATCACAAAAACACACAAAATATCACAAAAACACAAAATATCACAAGACGACACAAAATATCGCAAAAAAACACAAAATATCACCAAAACACACAAAATATCACAAAAACACAAAATATCACAAGACGACACAAAATATCACAAAAAAAACAAAATATCACAAGAAGACACACAGGACGACAAGAAGACGTAGAAAACAAGGTCAAATCAGCAGAAAAGACCAAACTGAAAGAACCCTGAACCAGCATTCAGGGTTCCTTCAGTTTGGAATAAATCCCCAACAATGACCATCACACCTCCTCCTCCATGCTTCACGGTGGGAACCATGCATGTAGAGACCATCCATCACCTTCTCTGGTCTCACAAAGACACGGCGGGTGGAACCAAAGATCTCACATTTGGACTCATCAGACCAAAGCCCAGATCTCCACTGGTCTAACGTCCATTCCTGGTGTTTCTGGGTCCAAACTAATCTCTGCTACTGGTTGCTTTTCCTTAGTAGTGGTTTCTGAGCAGCTATTGGACCATAAAGGCCTGATTGGTTCAGTCTCCTCTGAACAGCTGATGTAGAGATGTGTCTGCTACTAGAACTCTGGGTGGCATTTATCTGGACTCTAATCTGAGCTGCTGTTAACTGGATATTTCTGAGGCTGGAGACTCGGATGAACTTCTCCTCAGCACCAGAGGAGACTCTTGGTCTTCCTTTCCTGGGGAGGTCCTCATGGAGACAGTTTGGTCGTAGAGCTGGATGGTTTTAGAGACTGAAGTTGGGGATACATTCAAAGTTTTTACAGTTTTCCAGACTGACTGACCTTCAGTTCTTAAAGTAATGATGGACTGTCGGTTCTCTCAGCTGATTGGTTCTTGCCATAATCTGGATTCTAAAAGTTGTCCAATAGGGCTGTCAGCTGTGGACCAACCTGACTTCTGATGGACCAACCTCATTAAGAAGGAAGAAACTCCACTAATGAACCTTGACAAGGAACACCTGTGAAGTGGAACCATTTCAGGTTCTACGTCATGAAGCTCATCCAGAGAATAACAAGAATCTAAAATATTAAACATGTTCTGACTTATTTCACACTTTGTTGTTTCCTCCATAATTCTAGATGTTCATTCATAGTTTGATGCCTTCAGTGAGAATCTACAAAGGAAATAGTCCTGAAGATAAAGATTAAATGAGAAGCTGAGTCCAAACTAAAGTGAAGTAATGTATGTCGTTTTGAGTCGTGTTTTTCTCACCTCGAATTTCTAGTTTTGTCTCATTTATTTCTAGATTTGTGTCTTTTAATTCTAGTTTTATGTGTTTTATTTCCAATTTTGTGTCTTTTATTTCTAGTCTTGTGTCTTTTATTTCCAGTTATGTGTCTTTTTGTATCTCATTTTTGTTCTTGTTTTTATTATTTCCTGTCTTTTTGTGATACTTTCATCTCTTTGTGGTCATTTTAGTTTTATTGTTTACTCACAGATAAATATCCTAAATAAAAACAACACATTATGTAAAATTAAACCTGTAAACTGTGTTATAATTATTTAAAATGAGGTAAACTGTGTTGTATGGATGTTAAATGTCCGTATTTGTGTGAGACGATGTCGTTCTCCGGTTGCAGCTGCAGGAACATCCTGGTTTTTCTTTCCTCTCAGTAATTAATTGATCCTCTGAGACGTTTTAATGAAACTGTTGTGTTTTATCAGATGACAGCGGATCCTTGTTTCCACTCGACCGCCGGTTAAAGCATCAATCAGCCGCTGACCTCCAGCATCTGTAACCACGGCGACCAGCGGGACAACAGTATCAGTGTGGGCCCGGCGGTTTGTTCTGCAGCTAATTAGCTGTGGATGGGCTCAGTGGGGCGGCTTTGATAAGAACACGGCGCTAAATTGAGCGTGAAACGTCTCCTTTCAGGCCGGGACAAAGACTCCTGGAGCCTTAATTAAGGAGCGCTCAGGGAGGCAGAGAGCATGCTGGGAAAGATAGCGGCTCTGTGCTCCCATTGGCCGGCTGCCGTCAGCGTGTTTCTGCATTTACTGAGAAACTCCCAAAAGCAGTCCTCCAGAGGGTCCAATCCAGTCCTCCAGAGGGTCCAATCCAGTCCTCCAGAGGGTCCTATCCAGTCCTCCAGAGGGTCCAATCCGGTCCTCCACAGGGTCCAATCCGGTCCTCCACAGGGTCCAATCCGGTCCTCCACAGGGTCCAATCCAGTCCTCCACAGGGTCCAATCCAGTCCTCCACAGGGTCCAATCCAGTCCTCCACAGGGTCTAAAACCGGTCCTCCACAGGGTCCAATCCAGTCCTCCACAGGGTCCAATCCAGTCCTCCACAGGGTCCAATCCGGTCCTCCACAGGGTCTAAAACCGGTCCTCCACAGGGTCCAATCCGGTCCTCCAGAGGGTCCAATCCGGTCCTCCACAGGGTCCAATCCAGTCCTCCACAGGGTCCAATCCAGTCCTCCACAGGGTCCAATCCAGTCCTCCACAGGGTCCAATCCAGTCCTCCACAGGGTCCAATCCAGTCCTCCACAGGGTCTAAAACCGGTCCTCCACAGGGTCCAATCCAGTCCTCCACAGGGTCCAATCCAGTCCTCCAGAAGGTCTAAAACCGGTCCTCCAGAGGGTCCAATCCAGTCCTCCACAGGGTCCAATCCAGTCCTCCACAGGGTCTAAAACCGGTCCTTCAGAGGGTCCAATCCGGTCCTCCACAGGGTCTAAAACCGGTCCTTCAGAGGGTCCAATCCGGTCCTCCACAGGGTCTAAAACCGGTCCTTCAGAGGGTCCAATCCGGTCCTCCACAGGGTCTAAAACCGGTCCTTCAGAGGGTCCAATCCAGTCCTCTACAGGGTCTAAAACCGGTCCTTCAGAGGGTCCAATCCAGTCCTCCACAGGGTCTAAAACCAGTCCTCCACAGGGTCTAAAACCGGTCCTCCACAGGGTCCAATCCAGTCCTCCAGAGGGTCCAATCCAGTCCTCCACAGGGTCCAATCCGGTCCTCCACAGGGTCCTATCCGGTCCTCCACAGGGTCCAATCCGGTCCTCCACAGGGTCCAATCCGGTCCTCCACAGGGTCCAATCCGGTCCTCCACAGGGTCCAATCCAGTCCTCCACAGGGTCTAAAACCGGTCCTCCACAGGGTCCAATCCAGTCCTCCACAGGGTCCAATCCAGTCCTCCACAGGGTCTAAAACCGGTCCTCCACAGGGTCCAATCCGGTCCTCCACAGGGTCCAATCCGGTCCTCCACAGGGTCCAATCCAGTCCTCCACAGGGTCTAAAACCGGTCCTCCACAGGGTCCAATCCAGTCCTCCACAGGGTCCAATCCAGTCCTCCACAGGGTCTAAAACCGGTCCTCCACAGGGTCCAATCCAGTCCTCCACAGGGTCCAATCCAGTCCTCCTGAAGGTCTAAAACCGGTCCTCCAGAGGGTCCAATCCAGTCCTCCACAGGGTCCAATCCAGTCCTCCACAGGGTCTAAAACTGGTCCTTCAGAGGGTCCAATCCGGTCCTCCACAGGGTCTAAAACCGGTCCTTCAGAGGGTCCAATCCGGTCCTCCACAGGGTCTAAAACCGGTCCTTCAGAGGGTCCAATCCGGTCCTCCACAGGGTCTAAAACCGGTCCTTCAGAGGGTCCAATCCGGTCCTCCACAGGGTCTAAAACCGGTCCTTCAGAGGGTCCAATCCGGTCCTCCACAGGGTCTAAAACCGGTCCTTCAGAGGGTCCAATCCGGTCCTCCACAGGGTCTAAAACCGGTCCTTCAGAGGGTCCAATCCAGTCCTCCACAGGGTCCAATCCAGTCCTCCACAGGGTCCAATCCAGTCCTCCACAGGGTCCAATCCAGTCCTCCAGAAGGTCTAAAACCGGTCCTCCAGAGGGTCCAATCCGGTCCTCCACAGGGTCTAAAACCGGTCCTTCAGAGGGTCCAATCCAGTCCTCCACAGGGTCTAAAACCAGTCCTCCACAGGGTCCAATCCGGTCCTCCAGAGGATTTTTTCTCTTGTTTTGCTTTGTGTTAGTTGTCTCATGATTTTGTTGTTTTTATCTCATTTGTCCATTTTTTTGCCGCTATGTAACCTTTTTTTGTCTAATTTTTAGTTTTGTTTCGTGACGTTTGTCTCATTTTTCATTTTTTGTCTCATTTTTGTAGTATTTAGTTTTTTGTTGTTTTTTGTCTTTTTTTGTCTGACTTTTGTTAGTTGCCTATTTTTTGTTGTTTCGTGCGTCCTTTTTGTCTCACTCATGTTGTTTGCCTATTTTTTGTCGTTTTGTTCCTCGCTTTTGTCATTTATTGTTTCCTTTTTGTCCTTTTGTGTTATTTGTCTCATTGTTTGTCTCGTTTGTATCTAATATTTGTAATATTTTGTCTTTTGTTGAGTTTTGTCTGAGTTTTTGTTGTTTTGTTTCCTGTTTTTGTCATTTTGTTTACTTTTTATCATGCTTGTATTTTTGGTCTTCTCATTTTGTGTTTCGCTTCAGTCATCGTTTTGTGTTTTTTTTCTCGTTGTCATTTGTCCATTTTTTTGTTGCTTTGTAACTTTTTTGTCAAATTTTTTGTCTCTTTTCTGTTTCACTTTGCGTCGTTTGTCTCATTTTTTGTCATTTTGTGTCTCATTTGTAATATTTTGTCTTGTTTATTGTTGTTTTTTGGTCTTTTCTTGTCCGGCTGTTGTTGTTTTGATCATGGCTAAATGTTGTGTTCCTTTGTAGACACTCTGTGATCTGGAAGTTGTAATGTGGAAATGATATCTGAGGCTGAATGTTGATGAAATTGAACTTATTTTTCTGAAGAAACTTCAGGTTTTTCATGATGTTTTGTTCATTAAATGGGAACATTTGAAGAATGTACTTTTTTGCACGAAAACAAAGGAAATACATGCTGTAATTTTACTGGTCCGGCCCACTTGAGATCAAACTGGGTTGATGTGGAACCTGAACTAAGATGAGTTTACATCGCTGACTTAGAGGAACATGACGCTGGTAGGAGGTTGGGAAGAACGAAGAACATTAAAGAGTTTTAGTCTCTGGGTTGATTTTCAAAATCAGTTGACTTTTCTAAACATCTGAGTGTTGTCACTGAAGAGATTATTCCAATTAAACGTGTTTATAGACGATTCTGGTATAAATGTGGGTAAAAATGATTCTTCCAACGTCTACAACTTGACTTAAACTCAACGGTTGTTAAAAAATCTGATGTAAATTGTCCAAAATGAGAAAAGATTTGTCTAAAAGAAGTAGAAAATAACAGGAAATTTCTCCTAAATTACAAAATGGGTCCAAATCGACACAAAAGTTTTCTCACGTAAAAAAAATGTTTCATTAAAATAAATTAAGAATTTCCTTAAAAGGCTTGAATTAATT
The DNA here is from genome assembly GCF_022539595.1 of Amphiprion ocellaris. Lineage (NCBI taxonomy): Eukaryota > Metazoa > Chordata > Actinopteri > Pomacentridae > Amphiprion > Amphiprion ocellaris. The sequence continues at coordinate 33,134,706 of NC_072782.1, read as the reverse complement.
GAGAAAGACTCAAACATTTATTAAAATGGAACAAAATGGACTAAAATACCCAGAAACTGGTCGTAAGGGAGAGACTGATGCAAATTTTTACTCATTTTGGGAAAATTTTCAATCATATTGGACTGATTCTAACCAATTTTGGGCTCATTTGAACTTATTTTTGACTAATTTTATCCAGTTTTGGACTAATTCCAAAACAACAGAATATTTGCTCAAAAAAAAAATCCAAAAATGCCCAAAAAGACACGAAACTCACACAGAATTCTCAAGCAAGCATAAGTTATGGCAACTGGACTAACCTCGTGTGAGTCGAAAACGTTTTCGACTCACACGAGGTTAGTCCAGTTGCCATAACTTATGCTTGCTTGAGACTTATCATGACCTGGATGACTGAGAACATCCACAGATTTATTCATACTCATTTTGGGGCGGACACCCTGCGGAGGGTGCGGGAGTATGAGAGACTGGCGAGGAAAGTGGCGGATTACAGGAACCACCTGCGGTTCAACCTGCGTTGCAGGCAAAAAAGGATCTTTCCCAAAAGCTTATGGCTCACCTCCACGGTGAAAGGCCACAAAGCAGAAAGCATCCTAAAGAGGGCACAGAACCAACTCCTCAATGAGAGAGTTAGACAGGTTCATTTTACGATCGATGTCCTACGATCAAAAATTGATGCGTTGGAGGAAGGGCTGGAGGCAGTCCTTCCTGGGCATGTTTGGGAAGCCGTTTCCAAACACACAGAGACAGCACAGATGGCGCAGCATGCTAAGGGCAAAGAAAGGCAAACACGGAAATTTCAGAACCTTGAGTCCCGGTTCTATAGTTCCAGGGGGGAACAAGAATGGGCCAAAATACAGAGCTCTGAAGGAAGGACTGGCGGCAGTCCTTCCCAGGCGGCCACACAGAGCAAAACAGCGGAACTGGACACCTATGACAAATGGGTTAAGAATTTGTCAGACAGAGAGCTCACTCCAGCCGAGCGGGGGGTCCTTGCCAAAGGACTGAACTTTGCAGTCACACCAGATGAGTTACCGGTGGTGGACTTGGTGACGGCCACAGAATCGGCCATTAGGAACAATAGGTTGTCAGAGACAGAGGCGGAACAGATCAGGCTTAAGGTGTCGGCAGCACTCTCCAGTGCCAAGTTACCCCCGTCCAACATCTCCGCACAGGAGAAACGGGCACTGATAACTCTGCAGAAGGATCCCAACATCACAATCCTACCTGCAGATAAGGGGAGATGTACTGTTATCCTTAACACAGCTGACTATCACTCAAAGGTCAGCAGCCTCCTATGTGACTCAGCAACTTATGAGACCCTAAAACGAGACCCCACCAACACCTACAAACTCAAAGTGGTTAACTGCCTGCAAAAACTGGAGAAAAGTCAGATCATCGACCGGGCCCTGTACTACAAACTCTATCCAGGCGATGCTATCCCTTGCATATACGGGCTGCCAAAAAAATTCACAAAGAGGGCGCCCCTCTGAGACCAATTGTAAGCAGCATCAACTCTGTGACATACAACATTGCTAAGTATCTTGCCACCATCCTTTCCCCATTGGTGGGGGACACCCCCCACCACATAAGGAACTCGATGGACTTTACAAACAAGGTCAGAAAAATCAGCTTAGACCCTGAGGAAACTATGGTTTCATATGACGTGACTTCGCTTTTTACTTGCATTCCCACTGGAGATGCAATACAGACAGTAAAGAGAAAACTGTTGCTTGACAACTCTCTGTCTGAGAGGACCAACCTCTCCCCCGAACAGGTGTGTGACCTCCTTAACCTTTGCCTCAGCACCACTTATTTCCAGTACAACAATGGTTTCTACAGGCAAAAACACGGCTGTGCCATGGGATCCCCTGTATCCCCCATTGTAGCTAACCTGTACATGGAAGAAATGGAGATTGTGGCACTGAGAACATTCAGTGGCCACTCCCCGAGGCACTGGTTCAGATATGTGGATGACACATGGGTCACCATCAGGAAGGGTGAGGTCGAACCTTTCACAGAACACCTCAACTCGGTGGATAAAAACATCAAGTTCACAAGAGAGGATGTCCAAGACAACTGTCTGGCGTTTCTAGATTGCGTGGTACGCATTGAAACCAATGGGGAACTCAACATTGGGGTCTACAGAAAACCCACTCACACAGACCAGTACCTCCTGTTTGATTCACACCACCCACTAGAACACAAGTTGGGGGTGATCCGTACCTTAAAGCACAGAGCACAGAACATCCCATCAGAAGCGGATGGAAAAAGAAGGGAACACAAACATATTCACTCTGCTCTTCAAACTTGTGGCTATCCAAACTGGGCTTTTATCAAAACAGCAAAAAAGCGCAGGGAGGATAAGAAAGACGAGGACCACAAAAAAAAGAGAAACAACATTGTCATCCCCTATGTGGCAGGAATTTCAGAGAAACTCAGGAGGATCTTTAACACCCACCAGATCCCAGTACACTTCAAGCCCAGCAACACTCTGAGGCAAAAGCTGGTCCATCCCAAGGACAAAATTCCAAGGGAGAAACAGAGCAATGTGGTGTACGCAGTGCAGTGCAATGAGGAATGCTCTGACCTGTACATTGGAGAGACTAAGCAGCCATTACACAAGCGCATGGCACAACACAGGAGGGCCACGACCACAGGCCAGGACTCAGCAGTCCACCTCCACCTCAAGGAGAAGGGGCACTCCTTTGATGACCACAAGGTGCGCATTCTAGCCAGAGAGGACAGATGGTTTGAGAGAGGGGTAAAAGAAGCCATTCATGTCAAACTAGAACGGCCATCTTTGAACAGAGGAGGGGGCCTCAGACACCACTTGTCTCCCACTTACAACGCCGTTCTTAGAGCCCTCCCAAGGAGGTGCAGCCATCTGTCCCACTTGCAGTCAGGTGACCCCCAACCACCCTCCTAGAGGGCTGGGAGGGGTAACGACCGCCCATCAAAGGCTAACGACTCACATTAACACCTAACGAGTCTGTTGGTTTCGGGTCTTTGTCCACTTGTTTTTGCCACCACCCTCCTGGTGGATAAATATCTGGTACTCCCCACCAGGCTTTCAGAACTGAAGAAGCCTCTTGGATGAGAGGTGAAACGTTTTCGACTCACACGAGGTTAGTCCAGTTGCCATAACTTATGCTTGCTTGAGACTTATCATGACCTGGATGACTGAGAACATCCACAGATTTATTCACACAGAATTATTAAAAAATCCTCTAAAATGACTCAAACATGGATAAAATGGTTCAAAAATAGAAGAAAATAATGGGAAATTTTTTAATTAGTTTTTTTTTTTGCCGTAACTTGTTCTGACCAACCACATTAGCTGAAAAATGTTGAAATAACTCAAAAAATGCTCCAAATTACGTAAAGTAAGTGTGTGAGTATAGTAAAGTAAAATTACCTAATAAGTCATTTTGGACACATTTGGAGTCTTTCTGGACAGGTTTCCAGTTATTATTTTAAGTAGTGAGTAATTTTTGACAAATTTGGGTCATTTTAGGCAATTTTTTAGTCATGTTAGACACATTTTGGACAAATCTCAAGTCATTTTGCACAAATTTTGTGTAGTGTTAGTCAGGTTTCCAGTTATTATTTGAAGTATTGAGTAATTTTTGACAAATTTGGCTGAAAAGTTTCCAATTTACTTTAAATTTGTCCAAAATTCCTGAAGATGTGTTTAGAGTGAAATAAAAAAAAATAATAAGTGATTTAAAATTCTTTAAAATTGACATTAAACATGCAGAAGTGTCTTTAAATGTGTCCAGATTGATTCAAAGTGTCTGTAAAATCAAAGATTTTTTCGCCTAATAACATGAAATCTGTTCCTGAATCTCTGTGACTAAATGTTTGTTTCCAGAATGAGGGTCTGAAGAACCAACAGATTTAGGAGGAAACTTTTTATGAAATGTGACCTCAGATTTATCTGATGAATGAAGCTAAAATTTCTCGAATATCTTCAGAATTACCAATAGTTTATGATCAATAAATCTAAATATGTGATGGTTTGAGGTGAAACTGGACCAGCAGCTTCTCAGGTTGAGGATCTTCTGGGAGGAGATTTTAGCATTTTAAATCAACACATCGGTCCAGAGGAGTCTCCTCAGCATCCTTCAGCTCCTGGTTCTGACTCCCTGAGTTTCCTCTCCAGGATTCCTCCTCCATCCTCCTCTTCTTCCTCCTCCATCCTCCTCCATCCTCCTCCTCTTCCTCCATCCTCCTCTTCCTCCTCCATCCTCCTCGTCCATCCTCCTCCTCCATCCTCCTCCTCTTCCTCTTCCTCCATCCTCCTCATCTTCCTCCATCCTCCTCTTCCTCCTCCTCCTCCTCCTCCTCCTCCTCCTCCTCCATCCTCCTCCTCCTCCTCCTCCTCCATCC